>NW_004949113.1:260010-273550 GCF_000317375.1 Microtus ochrogaster
TGTGTGCAAGAGAGTGAGGTGGTTCATATTGTCCACCTGACAGGATCTAAAATCACCTAGGAGACAAAGCTCCAGCATGTCTGTGGGAGAGTTCAAGTTCCTACATTAAGTTAATGGAGGTGGGGGATACTCGACCTGAATGTAGGTGGCATTATCTATCCCATGGGCTGGGGTTCTGGTCTGACTAAAAAGGAGAAGGGAGCTGAGTGCCAGTGTTCATCCTGCTCTGTTTCCTGTTGGATGCAGTATGACCAGCTGCCTTATGCTCCCGTCACCATGACTACCCTACTGTGATGGACTGTATCAAACTGTGAGCCTAAGTAAATGCTTCTCCCTTGAGTTGCTTTTCTCAGACATTTTGTCACAGTAATGAGGAAAGAAACAAATACAAATGGGAAGTGTATCTGTGAACACAGCCATGTGAATATCGATGAAGCTGTATCTGTGCAAAAGCAAGTGTGTTTGTGAATCTGTGTGCAGGTGTGTGTGGATGTGCAATGGCAATTTTTTGCATTTGAGTATGTGTGCATATAGATAAGCCTATCAGGACAGAAGTTTATATTTGGGTGTGAACGAATAAAGTGATGAGCAGGTCTATGTATTTGCATGTGAATGGACATTGGTGTGTGTGTGTGTGTGTGTGTGTGTGTGTGTGTGTGTGTGTGTACCTATAAGAGTATATGTGAGGATGAGGTACAGATTCATGTTGGTACAAGGGAGAAGCATTCATGTTGGAGACTCTCCTTTCTGTGACCAAGACTGTGGTCCCATGGTCTGAAGGAGTACAGTCCAGCCTGGCAGGGAAGCCATGGCTACAGGAGCAATTAGCCACATTGTATCCATAGTCAGGAAGCAGAGTATTTAGGAAGTGCAACTGAGTTACAAAATGTCAAAACTGGTCCACAATGACCCACTTCTCCCAGTGAGGCTCACCTTCTAACGGTTCCACAGCCATCTCAAATAGCACGAGCCTGGGACCATGTTCAATCACAAGAGCTTACGATATGAGTAAATATAAGGCTGTGTTTCTGTGTGCATTTATGTAAGCACACACAGTATGAGTGTATCTGAGTATGTTTGGGTGTGGGTTCATATTTGCACACGGATGAGTGTGGGCATATAAGGTGTGTTTCTATCATGCCTCTAGGTGTGAGCATGTTTCTTCAGGCAAATGCATGTGTCTACAAATGTGCATGACTTTGAGTTGCGCATGATTAAAAGATATATTTGTGAGCAGACAGGCAATCAAACGGTGGGATGCTGGTGCAAGCAGCCAGAGTGAGCTCACTGGGATGCATGTGATGGCGGATAGGGGATGAGGGACAGTAAGGCTGCTCTTTCACCTGAAACTCTGTCACCAGCCATATGTGTTCCTCCCACCAGACATTGATGAATGCACCACGAGTGACAGCCTCTGTCCCCATGGCCAGTGCATCAACGTCATCGGTGCTTTCCATTGCTCCTGCCACACAGGTTTCCAGAGCACTCCTGATGGCCCGGGCTGCGTGGGTGAGACTGTGCCATCTCTACGATGCTCTCTGCAATTCCCTGCACAACACAGCTCTCCCCAGCCTTATTTCCAAACTCCTCTGAGTTCCTGCCCCTAATTCAGCCCAAGCTCACCAACCTGGTTCCCCTCTTGTCTGCCCCTGCAAGTCCGGAAGAGAGGCTGTGAAGTGCAGTGTACAAATGTGAAGGGAAGCTTCCAGTGCAGCTTTTGGCAGGATGCCCAATAGGAGGGCGTGCACAGGGTAGTGAGTGTGTCCTATGCCCTCTGCTTGGCATGTGAGCACCAGAGAAGGCCTAGGCTAGACAGCATCCTCACACAGAGCCAGGCAGGATCAGCCAGATCCCAAATATCCAAGCCCTGGGAAGGGTCCTGAACTCTTCCTATGTCCCTGTCTCCTTTCAACCCATCCCCTATCCTTGCTTCTCAAGATGTGGATGAATGTGAAGACAACCTAGGCATCTGTGGAGAAGGCCAGTGTACCAATGTGCCGGGATCTTACCATTGCATTTGCTATGACGGCTTCTCAGTCTCACCGGACATGAAGATTTGTGTAGGTAAGCAGCAGGGGCTGGTGGTTAGGGACACACCTGAACACACCTCTCCATAGCCTGTGTGATCCTGTCATAGAAACAGAGACCTGCCCCCAACTTTTTTATTCCCCTCTGCATTTAACATTCACCATATGCCCAACACCTATCAGAGACCTATGCTTGTTCCACAGGCTATGCACTAATAACTACAGGCAAAGGGTGGTTGGTTGGTTGGTTGGTTGGTTGGTTGGTTGGTTGGTTGGTTGGTTGGTTTAACTAAAGGTGTTGAGCATTGTTCAGAACATAACTGTATACTGATTTCTGTTTGAAGACCTCCCCAAAGCTCTTTGGATAGCACAAATCCATTTTCACCAGGACACAGGCAGTTCTTCCTCCTTGTCAGGGCAGAGCTGAGCTAGAGCAGACAAGTCCCCAGTGGTAACAAGCCCACCAAAGGCTTTCTAACCCAATAGATCCTGAGAGTTTCAGCTAGGAGGAATGTCAGAGAATGTCTTTCAGAAGGTGCTAATGAGAAATACAATCGAGGCAACACTTCTGCCCAAAAGGCATGTCCTGCTTTTTAACATGACAGGACATCACCTATGAAGTTCAAACTCCAGAACTATGCAATTCCGTTAGTCACCCCCAAAACTTTTCAAGCCAATTCTTTAAGAGTTTTAAGTAAGTTTATAATTTTATTTGGGGCCACACTCATAACTATCCTACATGTAGTCTATAAGCCAAGGGTTAGACACCCCAGCACACCATCCAAATACAAGTTAGCATAAATGCATTGACAAACCTGGCTAGCTTTGTGAAAGGCAGCTGAGTGTGTGGGGCCTCTTTCCTCTGCTTAGGCTGTGAGGACCAGAGAGGAAAACCTGGATATCTTGGTTAAATGCAGCCCTTGTTACATATATTTGAACATGTATTACTTTGGGGAACACATGTAAGTTGTGTTCCATGAAAAATGCACTGTGAGATGCTCATAGAAGACTTATAAGTACCCTGACCTGAGCCATCAGGTCGTTCTTCGGTGACAGTAGCCTGAGGGAGAAGACCAGGGGAGCAGAAGATAAAGACAACAAGAAAGTTTAGGACCAAGAGGTCTTATACTAGCTATGTCTCATACCAATCGAGTTTATTAGGAAGGACAACATCTTATATATAGTTTTTCAAGGCAGGCGATGGAACAGAGTCAGCACAAAGCCATCATACAATGGGATGAAGTCAGCGTGAAGCTAATCAAGCCATGTTACACAAAGGGAGCATCATACAATGGGATCTTCATTGCATGAAGCTAATCAAGCCATGTTACACAAAGGGAACACAGTAGTAACTTCATCACAATCTGAACACACAGCAGCCTTGGGACTGGTAACTACAGTATCTTCAGAGGAAAAAGTCAAGTTTCCAGGAACTAAAACCTTCACTCTTTTGAGGTGTTAACCCTAGACCCAGACAGAACCTTGGCAAGTCTGCCACTGGGCAAGGACACAGAGCTAGGTCCCGTTTGTCCTTTCATTGGGGCATTTGAGAAAACCTTGGATCAGCCTGACTCACTCTCTAATGCTGGTCCTAGAGGGAGCGCTCAACCTGTGTTAGTAATTTGTTTCTGTTTCTATGATAAAAACCCCAACAAAAATCAATGTGGGGTTAAAGGAGTCTATTGTAGCTTATAATTTCATGTTGGAATTCATCTCTCTGTGTGGGAGGTCCAGGCAGGAACTTCAGACACAGGGTGGTCATGTCACATCCATAGTTAACAGCTGAGAGACGTGAATACCTGCGTGTTCACGTGCTGCCTGACTCAGCTCCATGTCTCCACTTTTCCTAGTTCAGGACCACCCACAGTGATCTGGGTCTTTCCACATTAGTAAACTCACGACAGTCCCCTACAGATATGCTCACAGGCCTGTTACGGCGTAAAAGAACGGCAGACAGAATTTATTATAAAATATTCAGCTTTAATAAGGGGAGGACATACAAAACTGAGGTTCCCACGGAGAACAGGAAAACATAAGGAAACGTGGGGAGCACGCCCCCCCCCAATCTTTATAAGTAAAAAATAACCTCAGGGGATCCCGCCCTTGAAGCAAGGTGATTGGCTGGGCTTCCCTTACACAAGCCAACCCAGTGTAGACAGTCCTTCCCTGAGGATGTCTTCCTAGGTAATGCTAGGTTGTGACAAGTTGACAATCAAAACTAACCATCATACTTTTCTTTGCAGACACCCACACAGCCTAGTAGGAGATTCTGCTGTGTGGCAACTACTCTCCTGCCTCCCTGCCCTAGCCCTGGCCCCATTCCTCTGCCATCACCCTACCCACATAACCCAGACCCTGTCCTCACCACAGATGTGAATGAGTGTGACATGAATCCCCACCTCTGTCTCCATGGGAACTGTGAGAACACAAAAGGATCCTTTACCTGTCATTGCCAGCTGGGCTATGCCATCAGGAAGGGAGCTCCAGGCTGCTCTGGTGAGTGAAAAGTCAGCCAGCCGGAGCCGGAGAGATCCAAAGAGCCAGCTTGAAGATCATTAGCACTGTCTCCATGCCTTAGGATAGAAGGCAACCAGACTCATTCTTATCGTTTCCACTAATGAAACCTCTCGACAGTAAAGCGCCCTGGGAGCCTCTTAAAGAGCTCAATGGAGGGAAGCCCAGAGGAGAGAGCAGCATTCCCAAAGCAAGCAAGCCAGATGGTTTTCGCATGATGCATGGATTAGCACTTAAACATCTAACCAGTTAGAGAATTCACATCTCAGATCAAACTTCTAACCCCAGGATATTTTCTCTATCCAGAATGACAGCTAGAAGGCTGGAATCAGGGGATGGGTGGGTAGGTTTCTTCTTGGTATAGAGAAAGGACCTGCCCTAGGCATCTCTCTAATTTCTGGTTGTTGTTGGCAGACTGTGGTAGAATTTGATTCATAAGAACATTACACCCACAGCTGCCTTCATATTTGCCTGGTATTCTTCTCTGTCTGTCTGTGCCCAAATGCCCCTCTTAGAAGAGCTGATTGAACCAGGATGCAAAACAAACCATGATAACACTGTAACTTAGTGGCATCTCCAAAGATCATCTTTAACTAAAGTCACCTTCATAGATGTGAGAGGTCATAATATTCTCTCTCTCTCTCTCTCTCTCTCTCTCTCTCTCTCTCTCTCTCTCTCTCTCTCTCGTGTGTGTGTGTGTGTGTGTTCTACATAGTGAAACCATGTCTGTCTCAAAACAACAATGGGCTTGGGTATGGCTCTGCTAGAGACCCTGCTTGGAGTGTGCAAATCCCTGAGTTCAATGGCCAGGCTTTATGAAGACAGACATACAGATTGAAATAGGTGGATGGATGATATATATAACCTTTATTAAAAAGTGATGGATGAAAGATGATAGACAGACAGATAAATAAATAGATACCTAAAAAAAATGAAGGATGGATGACAGACAGATGATAGATAACTAACCTTAGAAAATGAATTGATTGGTGGATGAAAAATAAAATATGTTCATGTAAGTCAAAGTGGGGAATTATATAGAAAAATGTTTATTTAGTAGACAGTGGCTCACACTGATTCAGAATTGGAAAGCCTGGAATCTTGGTATAACTGTTCATTGGATAATTGCACTTAATGCCTACATGAGTCTCGTGCTGCCTGACATTTCCAACCATTTCTGAGGGCCACTGCAAGTCAGATCCGGTGGCCTTGAGGCTTCTTTCTTGGGCTGTAGGAGAAAACCGAAGGTCCTTGGGAAGGCCAGTCTTCCATCTGTTTTTCTATCATTGCCTCTCTGAGTCTTCCCTGCTGTGGCTGCTTCCTACCACTGTTCCCTCTCCCCTCAGATGTGGACGAATGTGAGTTTAAAAGACACAACTGTGACAGGCACGCCTCCTGTCTCAATATCCCTGGGAGTTTCTTCTGTAGATGCCACCCAGGCTGGACTGGGGATGGCTTCAAATGCCACGGTGAGTACCTAGGGGCAGAACATCCCTGAAAGGTGAAGAGGTAGATGGAAGGCAAGGCAGGGTGATGGCTGGAGACTAGGAGACGGTATGTGGGAACCATGTGGGTCTGGGAGTGGAGAGTCAGCCTCCCCACAGCCTCAGTCCATACCAGGGGATCCCGGCTCTGTCTGCTGCAGACCTGGATGAATGCGCGATCCAGCAACATCGTTGTGCTCCGGAAGCTGACTGCCTCAATACCCTGGGCTCCTACCACTGCACGTGCCAACCAGGATTTGTTGGAGATGGCTTATTCTGTGAAGGTGAGGTGGAGGGCAGGGCCTGAATGGGACAACCACGGTGCCAAAGTTGTCCTCCCCTGCCCCATGGGTACTAGAGGGTCTACGTCCTTAGCTCACAGAGCCTCTCTCTGCATGCCCACCTGTCCTCTCTTTTGGTTACCACTTTTTTTCTGATTTTTAAAAAATTCTTGTTATTACCTTGTGTGTGTGCACAGATGTGTGGGAGGATGCACACATATACACATATGTGATGCACATATGTACACATATATGTGAGTACATGAGGAGGCCAGAGGTTAACTTCAAGTTCCTTCCTCAGGAGACAATCACCTTGGGATGGTGGTTAGTTATGGGTTTTCATTTGGCTGGTCTATTGGTTGGTTTGGGTTGGGTTGTTGTTGTTATTATTGTTGTTCGTTTGTTTTGTGTTTTGTTTTGCTTTGTTTGGAGGCATTTTTTTTTTCTGGTTGGGACCCCTAGGACTCGCCAATTAAGCTATATTGGTTGGCCAGTGATCTCCAGGGATTCAGGGATCTCCATCTCCCCAGACTGGATCACACATTTGTGCCACCACACCTGGCTTTTCCCACCTGGGTACTGGAGGTCAAATTCTGATTCGTATGTTGGTGTAGCAAGAATTTACCAGCTGAGCTATCTCCGCAGGCTTTTTGCTCCCCAGTTCTTTCATTATTAGCTTTTCCTTATGATCTACACCACTGTAGTCAATTTAATCCTCTTCTTGCTTCCTTGACTGCGACTCTGTGTGCATCCAACTGGACTCTACATGTCAGGGGTCCCCTTTTCTCTCCGAATCCCCCATCTTGGTTATCTGCCTATTCAGAGTTAGCATCTGAGTTCCCGGGGTTCTCACCTGAGATTCTGGATGAGAGTAGATGGTTAAATCCAAGGCACTTCCTGCCCATTCAATGTGGGTCCTAACCCAGTTGGTTCTCAGCCCTGTGCTTTCTCAGACAAGGATGAATGCATGGAGAATGTGGGCCTCTGTGATAATGGACAGTGCCTCAATGTAGCTGGCGGGTACCACTGTGAATGTGATATAGGCTTCAACCCTACCAAGAACCAGCGAGCTTGCTGGGGTAAGTCTCAGCCTAGCCCTGTCCAAGCCAGTGGGTGTATACAGTGGGCTAGTTTCCAGAGCACACGATCAAACATGGTAGGCTGAAATGAGGCCCCTACAGATGTGGACGAGTGTGCTCTTGGGAACCTGTGCATGTTCGGGAACTGTGAAAACCTGCCTGGAATGTTCCGCTGCATCTGTGAGGATGGCTATGAACTGGACAAAACTGGAAGCAACTGCACAGGTATGGAGTCACCCTGGCTGGGGAGCAAGCCGTGTCCCCCCTACACCCACCTTGACTTCTCTTCTAAAATAGTTTCCACTACCCCCTTTTGTGCATATGTGTGTATTTAGGGGTATGTACCTATGTATATGTGTCTGGGATACAAGTGGGCAAATATGTATGAGTCCAGAGGAGGATGTCAGGCATCCTGTTCTATCATGCCCCACCTTATCCCCCTGAGTCAGGCTCTGTAGCTGATCCTGGAGCAAAGCTGACAGCCAGAAAGCTGGAGCAATCCTCCTGTCTCCACTGTTAGCCCTAGTGTTGCAGGAGAACATTCAAGCTTTTTACATTGGTGCTGAGAATTTGAACCCAGGCCTTTGTGCTTGTACAACAAGTGTTCTTACCCACATAGGCAGCTTCTTCAGCCCTTATCACTCCTTTATTTTAAAATTTTATTTTTAGATTTATTATTTTATATGTATGAGAGCTTTCCCTGAATGTGTGTAAGTACACCACATGTATGCCAGGTGCCCATGGAGAACGGAAGAGGAACTCCCCTGGAACTGGAATTACAGGCGGTCGTGAGCCACCATGTGGGTGCTGGGAACAGAACTTGGGTCCTTTGCAATAGCAACAAATACTCTCTATACTGAGCACCTTTCCACCCCCACTTCCTGTTTCTAATCATTGTGATCATTGCTGTGTAGTTTCATTTCTGTTGGTTGATAAAGTATCCTGAAAGCAAACAACTTAGGAGAGAAAGGAAAGAAGTCAGTTTCCACCCCCAAGTCTACCACTGTGGGCAAGTCATAGCAAATTATATCACATTCACATCAAAGAGCAGAGAGAGAATAAATGTGTGGAAAATAAATTCATGCATGCTTGCTTCTATGCTTATGCAAAGAAGCTTCATTTCTCTACTCCTCCAAGAGTGCTTAGGAATGGCACAACTTCATCTTCCCACATCAATTAATTTAACTAATACAACTCCCACAGACATGCCCCAGGCCAATCCAATGGAGACAGTCTCTCACTGAAACTCTCTTCCCATGTTATTCTAGGTTGTGTTCAGTTGGTTATTAGAAGTGACCATCACAATTGCCCTCTCATCATCTCCTGAGCAAATGCAGTGGACAAATGAAGTGCCCTCTGCACCACATCTGCTAAATGGTCCCCTACCCCAGTGTCTTTAATAACAGGTGGTGAAATTTTTCTGCATTCTTTCTAGGTGTCTTTTGCCACCACTAGCTTTCCTGCAGATGATATGTAAATATATGGGCTTAGTCATGTGTCAATAAAACTTTATTGATACAAATAAACACTGGCCACATTTGGCCTTCAGTGTGGTTTTCCAACACCTCAATCAAAGGTGTTTTCTCATCTTAGTTTCATATGTTTGCTTGGGAAACTCAGGAATGACGAGTGTGGAAGAGGATAAACCTGGGCCAAATGGAACTGAGCAGAGGAAGGGAGATGGCTGAATGGCCAAGGCAGACTCTTGAGGCCATGTCCTCTTTGGCTCCATCCAAGGGAACAACAAAGATTCATACTCCAGCACCTGAGTGGGCCCATTGAAATCTATGGCCACTCAGGAGAAAGGGAGGGATGGTGTACAGTGAGGTCCCTTAGCAGATGATGGTGTGTGTGCCTCACAGATGTCGACGAGTGTGCAAATCCTGTGAACTGCGTCAATGGCCTGTGTGTTAACACCCCTGGCAGCTACCTCTGCAACTGCCCCCAGGACTTTCAGCTTACCCCCAGTGGGACCGGCTGTGTTGGTGAGTACACACCTGGCAACAGCTGGGGAACTCAGGAGTCGGTATTACTGGCAGGGCTATGGCCTGGGTCGCCTTGGGTATCAACTTGTGTAGATTTTCCTGCTCCCAACATGTAGAGCAAGTGTGGGCTGAGAAGTCATCTGTTGTGATACTGTGGTCACATGCACTCACAATTTTACACACATGCATACCTTCCCTGCCCATTCAGGAATATATTCAACCACTACATACAAACATGCAGGCATATATGGAGGCATACACAGTTGTTACACATAGAAATACATAGTTCTAGTCAAGGACAACAGCAAACATAGTTACATAGAAAGAACTACATAGGGTAAGACAGACAACTGCACAGAGATGTGCAATTATACACAGCATGGTTACACCCAGAGCAAACCACTGAGGCACACACAATTACCATAGAGACACACTTACAGAGACAATGTTTAGACACACATTACATGTAGTTTCTTAGAAGACTACAGTTACCCACAAAAAAACACAACTGCATGCAGACACAGTTACATAGAGAGACAGCAACTGCATATACAGAGGCACACACAATTACACACACATATAATTACAGTCAGAGACAACATCTATACATATATACACAGTTACAGTAAAGTTACACATGATATATATAAACTCACAGTTACACAGACACAGGTAGATACAGAGACAACCATTACACACAAAGAAGCACAATTCTATACATAAACACATACAGTTACATGTAAGGATATATATAGTATAGTCAGAGATACCATTTGCATACATACATATGCATGCAGTTAACATACAAGATCAAATTGCATACAGAAAAACCCTTAACTACAGATCCATAGACATACAGAGAGACTATTGTAAGACAGAGATACATAATAATACAAAGACACACAGTCACACAGAGACCTGTGGTGAGAAACAAATGACACACAGGTATACAAAAACACAGAGAAACATTTATGCACACAGATTTGCAACACACAGATGCATAGTAACACAGTAACAGTTGGGGTCAAGTTACACAAAGAAAAACACACTCAAACACAGACAGGCAGAGACAGGCAGTGATACACCTAGAAATCTGGTACCATGTTGTAGACTGTTCCTGGCTGCTCAGCCCTGAAATAACCACATAGAAACTGTATTAATTAAATCACTATTTGCTCTATTAGCTCTAGCTTCTTATTGGCTAGCTCTTATATCTTAATTTAACCCATTTCTATTGGTTTATACTTTATCACGAGGATTGTAGCCTACCAGCAAGGTTTTAACTGGCAACTTGCGTCTTTTCCCTCTGGCAGCTACATGGCATCTCCTGACTCTGCCTTCTTTCTCCCAGAATTCAGTTTATTTTTTCCTGCCTACCTCTAT
The DNA here is from genome assembly GCF_000317375.1 of Microtus ochrogaster. Classification (NCBI taxonomy): domain Eukaryota; kingdom Metazoa; phylum Chordata; class Mammalia; order Rodentia; family Cricetidae; genus Microtus; species Microtus ochrogaster. The sequence goes on from NW_004949113.1 coordinate 270,764, forward strand.
TCTGCCCTGTGCAGGCCCAAGACAGTTTCTTTATTCATTAACCAAAAAAGGCGACACATAGCCGGGTGATGGTGGCGCACGCCTTTAATCCCAGCATTCGGGAGGCAGAGACAGGCGGATTACTGTGAGTTCGAGACCAGCCTGGTCTACAGAGCTAGTTCCAGGACAGGCTCCAAAGCCACAGAGAAACCCTGTCTCGAAAAACAGGACAGGCTCCAAAGCCACAGAGAAACCCTGTCTCGAAAAACCAAAATAAAATAAAATAAAATAAAATAAAATAAAATAAAATAAAATAAAATAAAGGCGACACATAGACAAAAGGACTTCCCTCATTATTTCCCCTTTTCTATTTAAATAAAAAGAAAGATTTTAACTTTAACATAGTAAAATTACATATAATGAAAAGATATTAAGCAAGAATTATGGTTACAATATCTATAGCTACTTTATCTTTTATCATAACTAAGAAAAACTATAATTATAACTATTCACAAATGTACACATATACAGAAAAGTTATACACAATACAGTTATAGACAAAGGCAAGTTACATGCAGAGAAACACACTAACACAATATAAAGTTACATACAGAGAAACATAGTTGCACATATCACATGGTGTGCACAAATTCACAGTTACAGACACAACTAGACACATAAATACACAAAGTTACACAAAAATATACAGTTACAGTCAGAGATGGTAATTACACACATGTATGCACACAGCACATGGTACATACAAACTCACACACAGTTACACACAGACAGACACACAAAACAGAGAGGCCACAGTTACACACTCAGGAACACACACACATGCAACCAGAAAGTCATGGAGGTCATGGTAACACAGAGAAATACATAGTTTCTTCATGTGCTAACCACCCATTTTTGCCTGTGCAGATACCCAGACCGTGATCTGTTTCCTGGATGTGCAGGACCAAGATGACGGTGGCATTTCCTGTAGTGCAGAGATTGGAGTTGGTGTCAGCAGAGCGTCTTGTTGTTGTTCCCTGGGTCGGGCCTGGGGAAACCCCTGCAAGCTGTGTCCAACAGGCAACACCTGTGAGTCCCTGCAGGCCAGTGAGCCTGAGCCAGAGACTCAGAAGTTAGCAGGTTCTCTCTGCCTGCAGAAGGCTTTGGAGGACAAGGAAGTAGAACCAGGAAGGAAAAGGATCTTCGGTCACAAAGCATGCCCTTGACAGTTCAAAGGCCAGGCCTCTCTCCAATTTTACTTTTTATAAATTCTCTCTGTGTTTGTATTCAATCCATCACTCAATCAGTCAGCAAACAATGAGTTCCTATATGCCTGTGCTAGGAACTAGGGATCCGGGGAACTGCAGGTCCCATGTAAGGTACGGGTTTGGAGGATGAGTAAAGTGGAAAGAGTGAGGTGCAGTAGGACCAGGATTCCTCGGGATCCACTATCCATGCTCTGGATGGGAATAGATGTTTATACATACACCCCAGCACTAGAGTATACTGAATCACTAGGCAGCTCCACAAAGCTGAGGATATGAATCATGGTTGGTTCAGCAAAGCAAAGGAAGGGGGACCCATGTTGCATCGTTTTCAAGGGGCCCGCTCCCATCCACTAGGTTTTACCCAAGTGCCTCACTTCATAGTTCCTCATGTAAGCCTGTTTCCCTTGCAGCAGAATATAGGACCCTGTGCCCCGGTGGTAAGGGTTTCCAGCCAAATCCCATCACTTTGATTCTGGAAGGTGAGTTCCTGACAGACTATTGATCCAGCTACGCACTGATGGGTCTTTCTCTCATTAGCACATTGTCAAGTGTCCGGGGGGGGGGGGGGGGCAGCCTGAGGAAGCATATTCTCCTGCTTGGAGGCTTTGTTGCAGAACCAAATTATGCATGAAATTTTTAATCTGTTCTATTATTTCTTCTGTCAGTTGTTTGTTTATTAATTGAGCTTTCCATCTATCCACTTGTCCGTCCATCAATTCTTCCATCCATCCAACCACCCGACCTTTCAGACAACCTGTCAATTAGCCAGCCAGCCTCCATTCACCTATCTACCCATGGATACCTACCCACATACCCATCTATTCCTTCATCTATCCATCCATCCTCCATCTATCTATACCCATTCATCCATCCGGTCATCCATCCACTCATCATCCATCAATCTATCCCATTTCCCACCCACCCATCTAATCCATTCATCCTCATCCTATCCATCCACTCACCCATCCACTTAACCACCCATATCGTTCACCCATGCTCTGTCACCATCTGCCTTAGTTACTTTCCTACTGTGACAGAATACCATGACTAAGGCAATCTATAGAAGAAAGAGATTGTTTAAATCTTTTTAGATTCAGAGGTTAGAGCCCATTACCATTATGGCAGAGAGCACGGCAGCAGGCAGGCATAACCTCCTCCAATAAGGCCACACATTCTAATCTTTCCCAAACATTTCAACCAACTGGGAACCATGTATTCAAGCATTTGAACCTAGGGGGTCCATTCTCATTCAGATCACCACACCATCTACTCATTCATTCAGTTACCCCCATTTATCCATCTACCCATCCATCCATTCATCCATCCATTTCTTATCTATTTATTCATCCATCCATCTGCCGTCCACCCCCATCCAACCATCCATCTATCCATTTCTTATCTATCCATCCATCCATCTGCCGTCCACCCCCATCCAACCATCCATCTATCCATTTCTTATCTATCCATCCATCCATCTGCCGTCCACCCCCATCCAACCATCCATCTATCCATTTCTTATCTATCCATCCATCCATCTGCC
>NW_004949113.1:273730-276726 GCF_000317375.1 Microtus ochrogaster
CATCCATCTGCCATCTACCCCCATCCAACCATTCATCTATCCATTTCTTACCTATCTATTCATCCATGCAGCACCGATCCCTCCATCTCCAAGTTTACATCCACTTTCCATGCACTTCATTGACCCGTCTTCCATCTACCAATATCATCTGCCTAACCTGTATCCTTATTTATTCACCTAACTACTTGCCTCTCTACCCATCCTTCCATTCATCCACACGTGATCTTCTCATCCATTGGCCTGCTTGCACACTCACCCAGTCACTCTTTTCATATCCAAGAAACAATCCTTCCGTCAATCACTACTTTATATCCAGCCATCAGTCTTGGGGAATGGTGATGTTAGAAAAGATATTCTAGCCTGAGGAAACTATCATGCATGAGGAGATGAAATTAAGGTGGAAATAAAGGAGTTGGGCTCAGGCCAGCACTGACTCAAGTATCCAGCCATTGAGATTGATCCTCTAAATGCCCAACAGTCATGGAAATAACTATTGGGGGAGTACTTTAAAGAGCCCATAAGATCCCGAGCAGCCTGTGGGGATCCCTCAAGTCCTCTGCTGGATTTAGCTCTCCTCCTCTGCTTCCTCAATTCCTGACAGACATCAATGAGTGCCAGGAGCTACCCAGACTGTGCCAGGGAGGCAACTGCACCAACGCCTTCGGTACCTTCCAATGTGAGTGTCCTCCTGGATACAGCCTCAGTGAAGATACCCGCACCTGTGAGGGTGAGTGTGGACTCTGCCCGGGCTAGGCTGGGCACTTCCTCTCCATCCCTGCCATGATGCTCTGCCAAGCTTTCTAAGGTCAGGGATGCAAGGCTAACTGAATGCCCCGCCTTCCATCCTGTCACTCCCACTTCTCTCACTCATCAGTCCAGTCCCCTTCCTTCTTCCTTCTACTCCTTTGTAAATAACATAGCTTCACAGCAACCTTGATATTCCTCTCTTGAGCCAAAGATGACCAAGGTCCATGACTAACTGTGTGAAAGGTCATGAGAAGGAATGGTCTCACCTTGGCTTCAAATACACTTCACATGTCTCTCCATTGTCCTTGATTGAGCATGTAGTAGTGCCCAACAGGGACTCAGGGCCAGGGCTGTGGGTTACCACTGTGCTGGAGCTCCTAAATTAATATCTATCTACTACAGCGTCCCCATAAGGAAGGGTTTTCTATTATGATCCCACATTTTAGATGTAGAAACTAAGGTCAAGAGGATTAAGTGACTTCTAGGTGGTGTGGGTCAGCTTGAGTCTGACCATTCTAAAACTGAAGCCTGGGCTCTTTAATATAGTCAACAGGCCACAGCCACCCAGTCACCTAGACAACTGGATGGATGCATGGATGGATGGATAAATAGATGGTTGAAGATAGATAGATAGATAGATAGATAGATAGATAGATAGATAGATAGATAGATAGATAGAAAGAAATGGATAGATGGATTTATACCTGATATCAGCTTATGTTGAGATTGATCCTTGTGGCTGGTACCTCAGTAATTGAAATAGTCTCACAGTGGCTGGGTCACACTAGAGAGGCCAACAACCTGGTAGTTGCTCCGTCCATGGCACTGGATGCCCCACTGGTCTCAGTTGGGAGCTAAAAACCTTGAAAGCTCCTGAAGGGCCATCAGTTCTTAGTATGGAAACTTGGCAGTACTGGTTTTACTATCAGATAAAGAATCCTACGCTGCAGCAACAGGATAAATCAACTCAGAGGCAAGAAGAAAGTTCAGGTGAGCAATGGGCGAGTCATCTTCCTCCTGCCACACCCTTTCTGTCAGAGATGTGCCCAGAAGGTGCCGTCCACATTTTGAGTGGGTCTTCCCACATCAATTAAGGCAATTGGGACAGTCCTTCAGGTGAGGCTTCCTACTCATGTGCTTCTACTATGTGGCAAGTTGGCATTAATAGCAACCATGACTGTCACAGTGTATCATCCCCACAATATGCTGTTGGATTCCATCTGATAATGTGCGTGTGTGCGTGCGTGCATGTGTGTGTTTAGGGGATATGCATGCTGCAGTATGTGTGCACGGGTCAGGAGAGAACTCTCAGGAGCTTATTCTCTCTTTCCACCTTGCTTGAGCCAGGCTTTCTATTTCTACCACTTCCCTGGGTCCTCCTGACTGACTGGCCTACAAGTCAGTTTTCCTGCCTCTATCTCCCATCGCAGTGTAGGATATGTGTCTGTCTCTATGTCTGTACATGAAGGTCAGACAGTGTCCAACTCCCTGGAACTGGAGTTACAGGTGGCTGTAAGCTGCCTCATTAGTTGCTGAGAACTGAACTCATAACCTATAGAAGGTATTGTGTGCTCTTAACCACTGAGCCATTTTCTCCATCCCACGTCCAGCTTTTAGGACGGATTCCATGGAGCTGAACATAGGACATCAGGATCAGGCTTGTGTGGCAAGTGCAAATGGCAAGTCATTTCCCCAGCCTGATAACGGTTTTGTGTATTTCCTTTTATAGTGCTAGGGATGGAACCCAGGGTCTCATGCATGTTAGAGAGGTGCTGGGCAGCCCCATTGCCTGTCCCTCATTTCCCACTTATGGAAGACCTTTGCATTTAGAGACTTTCATAAGGGGTACTGTCCTGCAGCATCTGTTCTTGTGGTATCTTTGTGTATTCTGGATATGGAGGTGATTCTGATATCATTGGATGAGTTAGAGGTGATTCTCTACTATTTCTGGAAAATCCTGGATATAATTGGTATTCTTTTAATATGTGGTAGAATTCGCCAGTGAAGCCATTTGTCCTGGTCTTTTCTTGGTTGGAAGGTTTTTAACTACTGTATTCTGTCTCTTTCTATTATATTACCTGCCACGGACCGTCTCTCTGGGAGACTGCAATCCACGGGAGAACAGGGGTGAAGGATAGGAAAGTCAGGATACGGCACAAGGGAATGACAGACAGACACACTGTGTAGTGAGAATCTGCTGCAATTTTATCTCTGCAAAGTTCAGGTTTATATACAGGACAAATCAAAGA
>NW_004949113.1:277616-282675 GCF_000317375.1 Microtus ochrogaster
TCTCTCTCTCTCTCTCTCTCTCTCTCTCTCTCTCTCTCTCTCTCTGTAAATCTTAAAAGACTTTAATTTTGTGTTTACATGTGCAGTACTCGTAGAAGCCAGAAGAGGGCATCAGATACCCTGGAGCTGGCTCAGTGAATGCTCTGCAAGAACAGTGCATGCTCTTAACCACTGAGCCATGTGTCCAGCTCCTCTTCTAGAAATGTATTCATGTCCTCTTATCAACCTGATTTAGGGGCAGCATGCAATTATTCATTCTATTGTCTTATGATTCCTGAGCTTCTGTATGGTTGGAAGTAATGGCCCCACTTCACGTTTTCATTGCTCTTAGTCTTTTTCATATTGTCTCTTAGTGTCAGTCCTGGTTTCTGTTGCTGAGAAAAGATATCATGACCAAGAAACAAACAAAAAAAAAAAACATCATAGGGAGTCTCAGTGTGGGTGCTCATGCCACAGTGTGCACGTGACAGTCAGAGGACAGCCTTGGGTCAGTCTTTGCTTCCTCCTTATCTAAGACAGGGTCTGTTTGCTCCGTGTGCTCCAGGATAGCTACCAGAGCTATGTGGGATCTGGGGGTGCAGACTCAGATCCTCATGTGTGTGCAACTATCGCCACCTTCCTGGCCCAAATATCTGTATGATTTTAAGCTAGTGAAACCAAACAGAAGTCAATAATAAAATGTCTTCGCTCGGCCTGGGATAGGGAACCCCCGAGGGAGCCAACCAGACAGTCTCTGACATTTCTCACGTGTCCTCTTCCACCCTTTCCTCCCCTGCAGATATCGGTGAATGCTCCACACACCCAGACATCTGTAGCCCTGGCCCAGGCTACAGTTTAGGTAATTACACCTGTATCTGCCCTGCAGAGTTCCTGCAGGTCAGCAGTGGCAACAACTGTGTCTGTAGGAAGTGTGATGACTTGGGCTTGAGGGGTGGAAGGCTAGTGGTTGCTATGGGAAGGACTGCAAAGGCCCTCAGAGCCTTGGAAGGTGCAGAGAGAGGTATATTTGAAAGAAGAAACAGAGTACATCTGCATATATTTGATGTGCTTATGATGTGGGAGTGTCATATATCAATCTGTTGATTTCATTGGTTAAGCAATAAAGAAACTGTATGTGTGTGTGGTGTGGTGTGTGTGTGGTGGGTGTGTATGTGTGTGGTGTATATGTGGTGTGTGTGGTGTTTGTGGTGTGTATGGGGTGTGGGGGGTGTGGGGTGTGTGTATGTGGTGTGTGTATAGTGTGTGTGTGTGTGTGTGTGTGTGTGTGTGTGTGTGTGTGTGTGTGTGTGTGTGTGCCGGTGTGGGTGTATTTACTGGTACATGCACTTATGGACGCCAAAAGTTGACATCAGGGTGTCTTCTTCAGGCAAGTCTCCACTCTAGTTTTTTAGAGCTCCTCATTTATTTTGGCCACAGTGGCTGACCAGGAAAACCCAGAGGTTTGCCTGCCTCTGCCTCCCTCATGATGCTAGAAACAAGCATGCACCACCCACCCAGCTTTTATACATGGCTCTGTGATTTAAACTCAGATCCTCGTGCTGCAGAGGCCTGCACTTCATCAGCTGAGCCACCTCCCTGGTCCTCTCTTTAATAAGGGTTATAAGCATGGCTGGTGCTTTATCCAAAGGAAAACATGCGGGAAGTCTCCCACCTGTGTTCTGGGAAGTACCCTGAATAGACTTGGGGCAGCCTTGAACCCAGAGATAGTCAACACAGAGTAAAGGAAGGTGGGAGGCCAGGCAAGGGCTGGCTGTAGGTGCGTGGAGGTGCAGCACTTAGGGTGGGCAGCGGTATGGTCTGGGGTTCTGTTTTTCTCCACCCAGCTCCTCTGTGGAACTAAGTGCCAGGGTTCATCACTGACATCCGCATGGCAAAGTTTCTTGGTGAGTGGTCACCAAACCTTCTACCTACAGCCTCAGCTTCCTTCACCCAGCCCTTTCCCTTCCTACTGCCTCTTTCCTTCTCCCTTCCCTCCTCATTGTTGGCTCCTACAAGTACCTGTGCTTCCCTAGCCCTGTGGCAACCCACAACAGTACCTGTGCAGGTGAGCTGCCTGGGTTGGTGGATAAGTGGCCTTATGACTGGGACACAGGATTCAGTCAGTAAAGGCAGTTTCCACCAAACCTGGTAGCCTGAGTTCAGTCCCCAGTGACTGATTCCCTCTGACCTCTAAACACGATTCATAATGCACACATAAAATAAATAGATAAAACATAATTTAAAAAAGAATAGGTGGGGGGAAAGTCACCCAATCACTGCAGGCAAGAGATCTGAGTCCCAGAGCAACTTCCAGCATGTCTCAGGGGAATCTGCTGTAGTATCCAGGTTCCTGTGTCTCATGGCAAAGAACTAGACCAGGGACACATGGTTAGAAATAGAAATAGAAATAGAAGGCTGGAGGCGTGGAGCCCTGACTGCTCCTCTAAAGGACTCAGGTTCAATTCCCAGCATCCACACGTAGACTCACAACCAGTTCCAGAGGATCTGACACTCATTTCCCGCCTCCATAGGAACCAGGAATGCACATGGTGTAAAGACATATGAAGGCATACACACAAAATAAACACATAAATAAAATTTAAATTATTTTTAAGATGTATTTTTTTGTTTTGATTTAGGGTTTGATGTTTTTGTTTTTGTTGTTTTGGTTTGGGTTTTGATTTTTCAAGACAGAGTTTTTCTGTACAACTGGACTGACTATCTTGAACTCATATCCTGAACTCATTTCTTAGACCAGGCTGGCCTCAAACTCAGAGAGATCCATCTGCCCCAGCCTTGTGAGTGCTGGGATTAAAGGTGTATGCCACCACTGCCTGACTTAACATTTACTTTTTAAGAACTTTTTCTTTTCCTTTCGAGATTATCATATAATTACATTATTTCTGCCTTCCCTCTCCTGCCCCCAAATCCTCCCATGTACCCCTCCTTGCTCTCTCTCAAGCTCATGGCCTCCTGTTTTGTTAATACTTGCATATATGTTTATGTCTATTCATATATATTCCTAAGTATGACTGTATCAGACTGCATAATGTTACTTTTATGTAGTAGTAGGAGCGGCGGAGCTGCTTGTGCCTCTGAGCTGCGGCATGCAATGTGGCGCCACTCTGTAGTAATACGAGCGGCGGGGCTGCGTCACCGGCACTCGGCCACCCACATGGCTAGCTCTAGCTTATGCCCCGAACTAATTACACCGAAACTGTATTCTTTTAAACACTGCTTGGCCCATTTCTATCTAGCCTCTTCTAGGCTAGCTCTCGCACCTGGACTAGCCCATTTCTAATAATCTGCTGTAGCCCAAGAGCTGGCTTACCAGGAATGATCTTAACCTGCGTCTGCCTGGAGTGGGAGAATCATGGCGACTCCCTGACTCAGCTTCTTTCTCCCAGCATTCTGTTCTGTTTTCTCCGCCTACCTAAGGGTTGGCCTATCAAATGGGTCTAGGCAGTTTCTTTATTAATAAGAAATCACTCCCACATCACTTTTATGTGTGTTTTCAGGGCTGACCGTTTGGTATTGGATAACCAATTAGTGTTCTTCCGCAGGGAGGACTATTTCTCCCATCTCAGCATTCCTCAGTAGCTTGTAGTTCTTTGTTTAGGGTTGAGGTCTCCTGGGCTTTACCCTGTCCACTTTGCCTTATCTATTGTTCTTTGTCTCTGTTCAGCTTATGTTTGGGCACTCATATTGATGAGACTTTATGGGTATAGTTTCAGACATTACTAGGAAATACAATACCACAGCAAATTTCTTGATCCCTTAATCCTCTGGTTCTCACAATCTTTACACCTCCTATTCTGCACTGTTCCCTGAGTTGTGTAGTAGATGTATCCATTGGGATTGGGCTCCACAGCTCTGCGTTTAGATTGGTTGTAGTTTTCTGGAGTGCTCTCTGTCTCTTGCACTGGGAAGCTTCCTTGATGAAGGGTGAAGATTACACTTATATGTTAGTAAAAAGACAAATATTTAGAGTGTAATTGGGGATCATGCCAGTTTAGTAAAGTGGTGGTTACAGGCTCTCCTTCTGAGATTCATGACTTCACTAAAATCGAATTATTGGCTAGGTTTCTAGTCCCAGGCATGGTCTCCCTCTTGTTGAATAAGTCATAGGTCCAATTAGAGAGCCGTTGGTGTGCCATTACCACCCCTAGGGTTATCATGATAAGCTGGTCACTGTTGTAGATTATGGGAGTCGTAGCTGGGTAGGACTGTCGGTTACTTCCTCCTTTGGCACCTTCTGATCCCATGAAAGCTAGCCCTCAGAGGGGCCATTCAAGTCAGTTCCAGCTCTGGGTCATCTGGTCCTTGCACCTGAATGCATGATGTGTCTCCAGCAATAGGGACTTATCTTCTGCCTCTGGGGACAACAGCAATGACCTAAAATGTTTTGTGAGTCTCTTGAACAGCCCTTGAAACAGCACTAAAGACGACTTTCTTGTGTCTGGTACTGGAATTTTTGTTAGTTGGTTTGGGGTTCTTGGAGGGATAGTTTTCAATTTTATTTATTTAAACTTTTTTATACAAAACTATGGAATGCTTCACATGTTTGCATGTCATCCTTGCACAGGGACCATGCTAATCATCTCTGTATTGATCCAATTTTAGTACATGTGCTGCTAAAGCAAGCACTTATTTAAACTATGTAAGTATTTCTACAACCAGACTTACAGATATCATAGTGGTTTTTCAGGTAAGTGGTTAATAGTATGATTTCTTATGATCTTTTTCAGATATCCTTACTGTTATTTTACCTTCCTCCCTTCTCCTGTGTTTATCTCACTCCCTTCCCTAACCAGAGGCCCCTTTTCCCCATTTCCCTGACCAGATCACTTGTACCCAACTATTCCTCTGTTCAGTTGCTTTCCCACAGCAGCATTGGTCCCTTTTTCCTTTCTTGCTTTCTTCAATTACTCCAGGACATGTCCTCACATCTGAAGACTCCTCACATAGGAGTCTCCAATGAGAGAGAACGTGCAGTGTGTGTCCTTCTAGGTCTGGGTCTCCAGTGAGAGAGAACGTGCAGTGTGTGTCCTTCTAGGTCTGGGTCTCCAGTGAGAGAGAA
>NW_004949113.1:282775-311261 GCF_000317375.1 Microtus ochrogaster
GTGCAGTGTCTGCCCTTCTGGGTCTGGGTCTCCAGTGAGAGAGAACGTGCAGTGTCTGCCCTTCTGGGTCCCCAATGAGAGAGAACGTGCAGTGTGTGTCCTTCTGGGTCTGGGCTACTTACTCAATATGATCTTTTCTAGTTTCACTCATTTACCTGCAAAGTTCACGATTTCACTTTTCTTTACATAAATAGTATTCCATTGTGCATATGTACCATATTTTCATAATCCACTTGTCAGTAGAAGGGCATTAAGGTTGTTTCCATTTCCTAGCTTTTTGTGCATAGAGCCACAGCGAACATGACTGAATAAGTATCTGTGGAGTAGGATGTCAAGTCCTTTGCTCATATCCAAGCAGAGGGAGAGTTCCTTTATTTTATCTTTGAGACCTGATATTTTGTCTTCTGCTTGATTCATTTTTACATGTAAGACTTCCTTGGATTTTTGCTTTTCCATATAAAGTTGAGTACTGTTCTTTCAAGGTCTGTGAAGAATTTTGCTGGGGTTTTGGTGGGGCATTGCATTGAATCAGTAGATTGCTTTTGGTAAGACTGCCATTTTTGCTATGTTAATTCTACTTACCCAAGAGCATGGGAGATCTTTCCACTTTCTGGTCTCTTCTTTCATTTCTTTCTTCAAATATTTAAAATTCTTGTCTACAGAGCCAGTTCCAGGACAGGCTCCAAAACCACAGAGAAACCCTGTCTCAAAAAAAAAAAAAAAGATTTAAAATTCTTGTCATACAAGTCTTCCATTTGTTTGGTTAGAATTACTCGGATATTTTACGCTATTAGTGGCTATTGTGAAGGGTGATGTTTCTCTGATTTCTTTCTCAGCCCATTTATCATCTGTGTAAAGGAAGGCTACTGATTTTTTTGAGTTAATCTTGTATCCTGCTACATTACTGAAGATGTTTGTGAGTTGTAGAAGTTCTTTGGTAGAATTTTTGGGGTTGCTTATGTAAACTATTATATCATCAGCAATAAGTGAGAGTTTGACTTCTTCTTTTCCAATTTGTATCCCCTTGATCTCATTTTGTTGTCTTATTTCTCAAGCTAGAACCTCAAGAACTATATTGCATAGACATGGAAAGAGTGGACAACCTTGTCTTGTTCCTTATTTCAGTGGGATCACTTTGAGTTTCTCTCCATTTAGTTTGATGTTGGCTATTGGCTTGCTGTATGTTGTCTTTATTATGCTTGGGTATGTGTAGTAATAGGAGTGGCGGGGTTCGTCCCCAGCACCCCGCTGCCCGCACGGCTAGCTTAGCTTATGCCCCGAAATAATTACACGGACACTGTATTCTTTTAATCACTGCTTGACTCTTTAGCTCTAGCCCTTTTCTCGGCTAACTCTCGCACCTGGACTAACCCATTTCCAATCATATGTGTCGCACCCCAAGGTGCGCTTACCGGGAAAGATTCTAGCCTACGTCCATCCTGGGTCGGAGCTTCATCGCGTGTGCCTCAGAGAGCAGAGCTCTCGCCTCTGCCCGCAAGAGTAGAGCATCGTGTCTCTCTGAGGCGTCTGCCCCTGAGAGGAGAGCTGTCGAGTCTCTGAGCTCACTTCCTCTTCCTCCCAGAGTTCTGTTCTGTTTACTCCTCCCATCTACGTTCTAACCTATCAGGTCAAGCAGCTTCTTTATTTAATCAACCAATGACCTTCCTCCATCAGGTATGTTCTTTGTATCCCTGCTAAGACCTCTATCATGAAGGGATATTGTATTTTGTTGAAGGCTTTTTCAGCATCTAATTAGATGATCATGTGGTCTTCTTTTTTTCAGTTTGTTTATATGGTGGATTACATTGACAGATTTTCATATGTTGAACCATCCCTGCATCTCTAGGATGAAGTCGACTTGATTATGGTGGATGGTTTTTCTGATGTGTTCTTAGATTCAATTTGCCAGTTTAAATTGAGAATTTCATACATGCGTGTGTGTTTTTGATCAAGTCCACCCCCAGCTCCCTGCCCTGCACCTCCTCCCATACCCCACCACCACTTTCCCTCCCATCTCCATGCGCTCTTTGTTAGACACGCTGAGTGCATTTACTGTTGCCCATACGTGGGTAGGTGTGGGGTCATCTACTAGAACACAGGCAACCTATCAGGAGCCATATCCTGAGTAAAAACTGACACCCTCCTTCTGCAGCCAGCAGTTGCCAACAGCTCAAGTGGGGGTGGGAATTCATGATCTCCTTACTCATCCATCTTATTTATTGTAAAGGTATTTAAAAAGAAGAAGAAGAGCTGACTATAGTTTAGGGCAAGGTCGTCTTGCAAACGGGAAATTTATGAAATAACAAATAGCAGATATACCAAATGGATGCGTGGAAATCTTGAAGGGAACCTGCAAGCAGCTCATAAATCTTGCTCCCTGCTTCCCTCCAGGTTCATAAAGCCAGCAAGAACAAACAACCAACCCTTCCTTCCTCTGCTGCCCCTGTGTTCCAGAGTCTCAGCTTTTCCCTTAGACCCAAAACTGTCCCTGAAAGGGCTTGGCCCCCAAATCGCCTGCAGATGTTGGCCAAAGATCTCAGGGAACACTCCACCTCCTCTCTGGCACTGAATTCCTCTTCTTTTCTCCTCCACAGATATTGATGAGTGTCTGAGCCTGCAAGAGACCTGTCTTCCAGGCACCTGTCAGAACTTGAAAGGCTCCTTCCAGTGCATCTGCCCCCCTGGCTTCCAGGTGCAGAGTGGCCATTGTATTGGTGAGTGTCCAACCTCCTACCAGAGTGCAGGTGCACAGAGCACAGGACCAAGTGCAGCTCCATTACTATCAGAACTGTTCTGGGGCTCCTGGTTCAGGCCTTTCTCTCAGGGCTCAGAGAATTCTTTGTGATCACTGTAAAATATACTTGGTTTCAGTATCATTGTACTTCAGAAACTCCGTAGAATTCTGGTCCACAAGAATCATGTCATATGCTTTAAACTAATTAGTCTAACTTGATCTTAACTAGCTAATTCACCAGGTTAGTCTTATATAATATATGCTAACCTGGACTAGAATGTCTGAGCAGGTGGATTAGCCTATGGGCAGAAATATAAGGAAAGCTCAATAACCTTGGGGTCTATGGTGACCCTACTCTCCCATCTCCCACTGCAGATACTGATAAGCCCACCTTGGAGGGGCAAATATGTCAGTTTGCCCATGATCTGAACCAATCTGGCCCAACTGCTGATAATCCAGTCTTCCATTTGTACTAACCTTTTACAATCTGGGCCAGTTTGACCTGCCAACATCTATTTTCCATTTAGGCTAGCCTTGTATAATCTGGGCTAACAAGCCATTCTAGCTTCAGCAAATTCACTGTTGTGTATAGAATGAACTCATTTAGACCAGTTCACTCTGGTATTTTCTAATTTATTCTATCTAGTCTAGCCTGGCACATAAGCTAACTCCAACTAATATAGGCAGAATATCTCTAGTCTCAATTAACTTTGCCCAGTTTTCAGTCTCTCTAATGATGACATGACTCGGCAGGTAAAGGCACTAGCTTCCAAGCTTGAGTTCTGTCTTTGGAATTCACCCAGTGGGAGGGAAAACTGATTCCTGGAGGTTGTTCTCTGACCACCACATGTGTAGACACAAAATAAATACAAGTATAATAATTGTTGTTTTGGAGGCAAGGTCTCACTATGTTGCCCTGGCTATCCTGGAACTCTCCATGTAGACCAGACTAGTATGCAACTTACAGATATCCTCCTGCCTCTGCTTTCTGAGTGCTAAGATTAAAGGTGTGCACCACCATGTGCAGCATTTTTTTAGATGAACTTCAGGGTCTGGAGAGGTGGCTCAGCAGAGAGCCTACTGCTCTTGCAGAGGACCAACACCCCCATCAGGTGGCTGACAACTGCTAGCTCTAGAGAGATCCAGGACCTAAGGCCTCCACAGGCACCTGTACGTTCACACGCACATGCACTTGTGGACACACACACACACACACAAACAGGCACACTTTAAAATCACAGAAATAAATTTAAAAGAAGAACTCCTGAACATGACCCCTACTCTGAACATAAAGACCTCTACATACACACTGCCCACCTAGTGGTGACTCCCTCCGCAACCACCAGCCCCCACCCTGCGTCCATGCTTAGGAGCACGCTGGAGAGCTAAACTCCCCCCACTTTGCTGGAGATACAGTTACCCCCATCTCAGCTCCCATCCCTGCCTCTGCAGATACTGATGAATGCTTGGAGGAGCCCAGCCTCTGCTTTCTTGGCACCTGTGCCAACAGTCCTGGGACCTTCCGGTGTCTTTGCCCTTCTGGCTTTGTCCTCTCTGACAGTGGACACTACTGTTTTGGTGAGTGTTGTGAGAAATATAAACAAATGCCTGTTCCAGAGCCTACAGTTCAACTTAGCCAGTATCAACCATGATGGGAACATAGGGCCCTCTGGTAAGTCATACCCCAGCCTGCCAATAAGAACTCAGGCTAATGGGCTGGAGGCTGAGGGGCTGCCCTACCAGGTCTTCCAACCCTCTGAAAATGATCTTTGTCATTCTAAGAGAACTCTGATTCAAAAGCAATGGGTGGAGTTTACCTATTCTACCCGACACAAGGGCCACATTGAAAGTTTGTCAGCAAGACGCGTGCACACACCCAAGAAGTGGCTTGAAACACTGCAGGGAAGAATTCCCAGCTCATTCTCATTGGCCCAGAGTGCATCACGGGTTCACTCCCAAGCAATTGGGTCTAGCCAGGTGTGTGGCGTATTTTCATTGGGTGCTAGTAGGAGCAGGGTTGCCCGTTCACTAAGGTTGGGATAAGGAAGATTAGCCAGTCAGGTGCAGCGCCTGGCTGCTCTCGTCCACTATTATCGTCCCCACCTCCCTCTCCGCAGACATTCGCCAGAGTTTTTGCTTCACCCGGTTTGAGGCCGGAAAGTGTTCAATGCCCAAAGCTTTCAACACCACGAAGACCCAGTGCTGCTGCAGCAAGAACCCTGCAGAGGGTTGGGGGGAGCCCTGTGAACGATGCCCTCAGAAGGACAGTGGTGAGTCCCAGCCACCCATCCTCTCTCCCTCCCTACGCTATCTCCCTCCTCCGTTCTTCCCTCGGGGACTGTTGTGCTGACACCCCCTCCCCGACTCTTCTAATCCCACTTACCATTCTCTTTCCAGTTACTTTTCAGGAGCTCTGTCCCTTTGGCCATGGGGCTGTCCCAGGCCCAGATGGCTCCAGAAAAGGTAAGGCTTTCTTCTGGGTTCTAGGAACCCCTTCCTTCTGTCTCAGCTCTGCATGGATCCTCAAGCTTTGGAGTCTACAAGTTGCCCTGGAATCTACTCAGTGACTGGTGGACAGGCACTGTGTCTCAACCCTGCAGATGTGAATGAGTGTTCAGAGAACCCTGGCATCTGCACTGATGGTCCCTGTGTCAACACTGACGGCTCCTTCCATTGCAAGTGTCCCTTTGGCTACAGCCTGGACTTCACCGGCATCTCCTGCGTTGGTGGGTAGCTAAGGAGCCCTTCGGCAACCACTGTCACTTTCCTCATCCACACGCTCTCCTATCCTACCTTAATTCCTGCAGAGGTGATGAAATATCCTGACAAAAAGCAATTTAGGGGCGGGGGCGGGGGGTGACACACACCTTTAATCCCAGCACTTGGGAGGGAGAGGCAGGTGGATCTCTGTGAGTTCAAGGCCAACCTGGTCTACAGAGTGAGTTCTAGTACAGCCAGGGCTACTCAGAGAAAACTTGTCTCAAAAAGAAGTGTGTGTGTGGGGGGGGGGGGGATTTCAGCTCACAATTATAGTCCATCATAGTGGGGAAGTTACGGCAAGAACTTCAACTAGTCCCATGATATCCGAAGTCAGGAGCAGAGAGAAATGAATGGGTGCATGCTGGCTTAATTGCATGTGCTCAACTCTATATCGCCACTCTCACACAGTTCAGGACACTATGTCTGGGGAAGGGAGCAGTCCACAGTGGGCTGGGTCTTCCCCCCAGACACGCCCACAGGCCAGCCTGATGTAAACAATCCCGTGCTGAGACTCTCTCCCTAGGTGTGTCAAGTTAACATAAAAGCTAAGCCTGCCTCCTCCTTTCCAATTCTCATTCACTTATTCTTTCTTTTTTTTTAATTTATTAGATTTTTTTTAAAAATACCAATCCAAGTTCCCACTCCCTCCCATCCTCCCACTCCCTTCACACACCCTTCCACCCCATCCCCATCCAGTCCTCAGAGAGGACAAGGCACATTGCTTTGTGGGAGGTCCAAGGTCCTCCCCACCATATCCAGGCTGAGCAAGGTATACATCCAAAGAGAATGGGATCCCAAAAGGCCAGTACATGCAGCAGGGATAAATCCTAGTGCCACTGCCAGTGGCCCCTCAGTCTGCCCCAGACATACAACTGTCAACCACATTCAAAGGGACTAGTTTGGTCCTATGCATGTTCCTTCCCAGTCCTGCTGGAGTTGGTGCGCTCCCATTAGCTCAGGTAGACTGTTTCAGACATTCACTTAGTCTCTCATTTGCTCATTCATTTCCCATTGTTCGTGCATTCGTTCACCAGCGTTAGAGTTGATTCACCCATTTGCTTAATTGTTCGTTCATTTGATCACTCGTTTACTTGATCATTTGTTCACTTACTCAATTAGTCTGCACTCATTCACTAATTCGTCTCTCCATTTTATCCTCATAGCCATTCACTCGGTCAGTTCATTCTTCCCTTGGCTTCTCCTTGCTCATTCATTCATCTCTTGTTCATTCAGCTGTTCGTTTCCCGTGCGTTCATTTAGGTGTCCAACTAATCATTAATTCATCCCTCCATATTCTCCCCTTACTCTTTACATAAGGAGACCCTTGTGGGGGAGGCATTTGCCCAAATGTCATTGAAGTTTCTAATGCGCATGTACTTTGAGGCTTTGAGACTGGCCCTATGATGTTCTGTGACAGTACCATGCTTCCTGAGCAGGATCAGAACTGTATAACAGGGATTCTCTAGGGCTGATCCGTAGGAGGCACCAGGGATACCTCAGGGAGAGCCTGCCCAGATGAGACCTCTGCTGACCTCCACAGACATTGACGAGTGCTCCCTGAATCCACTGCTCTGTGCTTTCCGCTGCCATAACACTGAGGGCTCCTACCTATGCACCTGCCCAGCTGGCTACACACTGAGGAAGGATGGCGCCATGTGCCAAGGTAGGGTCTGCACAGACTGGCAAGGGGAAGGGCTCTCTGATTCCCCACCAATGATCTTATGCTCTCCACTGTGTAGTAACATCACACCAAAACTGGTCCTGACTTCAAACAGATGTGGTCTCAGCACTTCGGTTTCCTGTCTTTAAATGGAACTGAGCCCCAGAGGGTAAAAGTGAGCGGCAAAAAAGCTCACACAGAAGACAGCTGAACTAGGGCATGAAGTAGACACTTGGTTTTTGAAGGAGACATTTTTTTTTTTGCATTTTTGGAGAAGCAGTAGCTTTTTTGCTGTAACTGATTGGTACAGACTGGGTAATTGATAAAGAACAGAAATATGGGACAAGATTGATGGCTCAGTGACTAAGAGCACTTGCTGTACTAGCATGAGGACTTGAATTCAGACCTAAGCACCCACAGCAAGATCTGGGTGTGGCCACATGAAGGCCTTTAACCCCAGCACTGTAAAGCCAGAAGGATCCATGGGGCTTGTTGGCTGCCAGCTTAACTCTAGGTCCAGTAAGACCATCTCAAGTAAAAAAAGCATAGTGTGACAGAACAGGATATGTGACAGTCTCCTCTGACCTCTGTGCATGTGCATGGATATGCACACCTATGCACATGTGTGTATATAACACACACACACACACACACACACACACACACATGAATAACAATATATTTGGCTCATGGTTCTGGTGAGGGTCTCCAAGTGGCATCACGATATGGCACAAGACATCACAAAGCAAGACATATCGAGGTGCTAAATCAAGTCTGTTCTTATAACACCACTGAAGCCATGATGGGAGATCCATCCTCATGACCTCATCTAATCCTATCACCTCCCAAAGACCCCAACTCTAAATACCAACCCTATAAAGCTTTAGGGTTGTTTTGTAGCACATAAACTTCTGCTAAGGGTATGGAATCTAGGCTCTTCCCATCTGGAGCCAAGCTGTGGAAGGCATGACCTTGACTTACCCACTATCCCTGGTCATCCAAAGATGTGGATGAGTGTGCAGATGGGTCTCCGGATTGCCACACCCGAGGCATGCTGTGCAAAAACCTCATCGGCACCTATGCCTGTATCTGCCCGCCTGGCATGCAGCTCCAGCCCTCCGGGGAGGATTGCACAGGTACGTGGTGCTTCTAGGGCACAGGGAAAGCTACATGGAGGGGAGAATTCAAAGGAAGGGGGAACTTTCAAGGCCAAAGGCAACTGGCTTGGGGACTTTGGCCTCCCCTTCTGGCCTGCTTTATCCCTTCCATCCAGATGAGGATGAATGTCAGGCCCAGTCCAGCCTCTGTGCACATGGTCGCTGCATCAACACAGTGGGAAGCTTCCAGTGTCATTGCGATGAGGGTTTCCATCCCAGCCCCACCCTCACTGAGTGCCATGGTGAGTGTAACCAGGAACAAGCAAGGTGAACAGAGACTTGTGAGGTCTGGGACAGGGATGAGGTCAGGAACACTAACGAGACATGTAAGGAACTGCTGTACCATTATCAATATAGATGCATGAGCCTACACACACTCTGTAGAAGAGGTAATTCCTCACTGTCCTCCGCTTCCTCCTATTTTTTCCCATCCACCTCTATGACTCCTGTAACCTTAGAGGCACCAGCCCAGAATGATCTCTCCTTGGGTTTCCCACAACAACCTAAGAACTGAACCCAGCAGAAGACCTTGACAGTACCTTCTATGTTAGACACCTGTCCATTCCTGTTCGCATCCTCTTCTCTCTTCTTCATGGATAAAGTACATCCCCTAGCTTCCGGCCAGATGATATTTATCTCCTTGACACCCTATTCCCATCCCCCAACACTGTAGCCTACCCCAAAACCAACTCAGCTTCTTTGCCCCCAAATCCCATCCCAGTGGTTGGAGTACACTGCACTGGCTTTCTGGAGTGACCAGTAGAGACTTCCAGTCTGTATTTAGCCCTCACTTCCCACCTATCTCTGATCTTATTTTTTTATTCTATTTCATTACACTGTTTTTTATCAGTATTGAGGTTTTGGGGACCATTGTGTATAAGTGTCCCATGGCACGTGTGTGGAGGTTGGCTATTTCTTTCTGCTTTGTGGATCCTAAGGATCAAACTCAAGTTAGTCATCTCGCCAGGCCTGATATTTTTCTCCTCTGTCTCTGTTGTTCTATCCCAAGCATCAACTCTTCCTACCCCCATTCCCCTGCTTACCTGCTGCCCATTAATTGTCCTTTCTCACAAAGACACTACCCTCCATAGAGGCCACCTAACCTTCAAAACCTATCCCCGAGCTAACATTGATATTTGGGGAGGTGGGTAGCTTTTGTCCCAGTCCATTGAAGCAAGTGGGTGTTACCTGACCCATTCAAGGGTGTTTTACAGTGCCCAGTGCCTACAGGAAGATGGTCCCCTATACACATATGCCTGACTTCCAGGCACAAAACAGAAGATGATCCTGGGCAAGGCAGTTTTTCACCCACCCTTCCTACCAATTCTCTGCAGATACTCGGCGGGGGCTCTGCTTCTCTGAGGTGCTACAGGTCATGTGCCAGAGTTGGTCAAGCAGTGGTGAGGCTGTACCCAGAGTCGAGTGCTGCTGCGGAGGCGGCCGGGGCTGGGGCCCCCATTGTGAGCTCTGCCCCTTGCCTGGCACCTCTGCCTACAGGAAGCTCTGCCCTCATGGCAAGGGCTACAGCATGGAAGGCCAAGGTAAGTTCTCTTAAGGTCATATTGAAGCTATGTGACTGTGCTACAATGGTGTGAGCTACTCTGTGTGCATTTGCAAGTGTGTGCGTGTGTGTGTGTGTGTGTGTGTGTGTGTGTGTGTGTGTGTGTGTGTGTGTGTGTTCCAATGTGCTAGCAGATAGAACAAGAACAGTGTTTGCCCTGTGCATGCATGAACTACAGTGGCCAAGTGAGCAGGCATGGGAAGAGGTGTATGTGTGTGTTACTTGTTTGTGGTGTGTACAAACCTGTTAATGTGCCTGGGAGACCCTATCAGGAGGCATAAGTTCCTTCACAAGCTTGTTAATGTCTGTGTGTGTGAGCTGTGTGCCCTCTGTGTGTGAAAGCTTATTAATGATCATTGTGTTGCTCATGGGCATAGGGGTCACTGGACTTTGTGAAGAGCAGCCCTTCCCGTGAACTAGAAAGCTGTGGGGGTGGGGGAGTGAGTCTGTCAGGTGTTAATGAATTCTACCAAGTTTATAGGGTAAGTACATGACTGCATGTTTATCTGTGAATGGGTGTGAATCTGTCCACGTATATCACTAAGTGTGAAATGGCTATCCTGAGTAAACAGTAAACAGTAAAAAGGCTAGACCCCAGAGAGAAGTGCCTATTCTCAGTGTCCCTGGGGTACTAAGGAGCCATGGATTGGGTGCATGTCCCTGTGACTCAAGATTCTTCAGCAGTTTCTGGGTACGTGGCTGTAGTAAGATGTTTATGAGTCCTTCTGAATATGTGTGCTGTTGTTTGGCCTTGAGGAGATGTTGCTATTTTGCTCATCAGGCTGAGGCTGAGGTAAATGCCTGTGTGTGTGAGTATGTATGTATGTAAATTTGTGTGTGTGCATGTATGTTTGTATCTGTGTATGTGTGTATGTATGTTTGTATATGTATATTTATATGCGCATGTATCTGTGTATGTGTGTATGTTTGTATATGTATATATGTGCATGTATGTGTGTATATATGTATGTATGTGTATATCTGTGTGTATGTGTGTATCTGTATGTGTATACATATGTGTATGTATGTATCTGTGTATATGTGTGTATGTATATGTGTATATTTGTGTTGTATATGTGTGTGTATCTATGTGTATATGTGTATATATGTATGTGTGTATGTATGTATGTATGTGTATATAAATACTCAGTGGAATGAAGCTCTGTCAACATGTCCTGCTGGCTCAGGACTGACCCATTGCCTTAGAGTAACATCCATGTGGTCAGAGTAAAGGAAAGCCCTCTGGAGAGAGGGCTTGTTGGTAGAAAACAAGGTATTCTTTAAGAGAACAAGAGAGCCAGCTAACCTCTGCCCTGCCCTGTTTGTCCCTAGATGTGGATGAATGCCACATGTTTGCTGACCTGTGCCACCATGGCGAGTGTATCAATAGCATTGGTTCCTTCCACTGTGACTGCCAAGCTGGATATACACCAGATGCCACTGCCACTGCCTGCATGGGTGAGCCAAGTCCCACTCCTACCCTGTACCTTTGGTCTAGTTATACTTCTGCAAAAACTGTGTCACCCCCATTCCAATGGGGACTATCCACTTTGAATCTCTTGGTTTTCATGTACACTCTAAGGAACTCAAAAAACAGACCAGAAGCAAATATTCTTTGGCATTTCCATCCTGTTTGGGTCACATTTCCTGCTCCTATTTCCTCCTGTTATTTAATACATCCTAAGATTTTTTTTTCAGTTATACTGTGTGCCAGGTGTTCCTCCAAATCGTGGGTTGCAAACTCTAATCTGAGGGCCAAGTTGTAAGTAGAGTTTCGTTGGCATGCAGCCGTGCCTGTGTGTTTATTCACCTCCAGTGACTACTTTCCTGACGGAAAGAATGCGCTAGTTAGTTGTGATTACAGCCACACAACCCACTATGTTAGTTTGCTTTTCTGTTGCTGTAATAAATCACCATGACCACATCAACTTATGGGAGAGAGAGTTTATTTGGGCTTACACCTTAGAGGAATGAGAGTGTGTCGTGACTGGGAGGCATGGCAGCAAGCAGCAGGCGTGGTGGCAGGTGCGGAAAGCCAGCAGGTCACATCTGGAACCACAAGCACAAAGCAGAGAGAGAAAGCCAGAAATTGCAGGAGTCTTTACATTCTCAAAGCTCAGCCCTAGTAACACCATTTCTCCATTAGAGTTTCACCTATTAAGTCTCCCAACAGTACTACCAACTGAGGAGGACCACGTGTCCAAATACATGAGGCTGTGGGGGACATTCTCATTCAAACCACAACACCCATAAAAATACACATTCATCCATCCCTCGGAGCCAAGGGAATTGCTCCAATCTTCACTCCCCTATCAGATGCCAAACTGGGAGCTGCTTAAGACAAATGGTGTCTTTGGGGCTGAACAAATGGCTCTGTGGTTAAAAGAACTTACAGAGAACCTGAGTTCAGTTTCCAGTACCCACATTGGGTGGCTCCCCAATCTATAACGCTGATTACAGGAAATCCAAGGCCTTTTTCTGGCCTCTAGGCTCCTGCACTCACACACACACACACACACACACACACACACACACACACACTAAATAAAATAACAAAATTTAAGTGGTGTAGTGTTTGCCTATGACCTACACATATGCTCCTGTATATTCATTTAGTTTCATTTTTACCTCTTGTGACAGTAAGAATGCAACTCAGGGCCCCCCCCAGGGGCTCTACCCCTAAGCCATGCCCCCAGCCCCTTGGTGGTATATTCTAGAAAGATGCTCTACTACTGAATGATACCTACAATTCCTTTTTAAAATATTTTTATTATTTAAATTTGTTCCCTAAAATGTTCATAGATGTGTATTATATAGTGATTATCTGCATATTATTTTATAGATTATTAATCACATTCCAATTATACTCACCCCAGCTCTCCTATCTCCTTCTCACCTCTGTCCAACCCCACCTCCTCTTCATAATCCTCTTTCCCACATTTGCTTCCTAAAAATGTTTAAACTATCTTGGGGGGCATCAGAGTTCATGCCTGCAATTCTAGCTCATGGGACGCTGAGGCAGGAAGTGAGCTTACGGTGAGCTAAAGGCTAGCCTTGGCTGCTTTGTGAGTGCTAGGCTAGCCTCTGCTGTATATTGGAACCCTGTCTCTAAAATAAAATAGAGGCTGGAGGGATAGCTTAGCAGTTAAGGGTACCAGCTGCTTGTTTCCCAGCACCCATATGTCAGCTCACAACTGTCTGCGACTCCTGTTCAAGGAGAGCCAGAATTCTTTCCTGACCTTCCAGGCACCTGGCACACAGGAAGTACACACATACATATGTGCAGGTAAAACATCCATACAAACCCTCGAGAAAATATTTTTTTCATTTTAAATAAAAATAAAATTATCATTTTATATGGTTTCTCATCTTTATTACAATGTAACATGGAGTTAAGGCACTGAGTCAGTTCAGCATTGATGTATTAGTCTAATACAGTGTAAGAGCTGTGACGTGTACTATGTGGGAAAATTGGAGGAAAATAATCTGAATGTTCAGTACAGACACTTTTTCCCCCAAAGGATTTTCTATTGCTGAGTCCACAGAGATAGGTGGAGCGTGGAGCTCTTTCCTGTCATGTGCAAACATAAAGACCCGGGTTTGATCCCCCAACACTGCATAAAAATAGAAAATAGGGCCATTGAGATGCCTTAGTGGGTAAAGATGCTTGCCACCAAACCTGCTGACCTGAGTTCAAAACCTGGGACCCAAATAACAGAGGCGAGAGCCACCTCTGCAAGTTGTCCTCTGGCCTCTGCATGCACCAAATATGTGTGCTCTCCTCATATACATACAGTAAGTAAATGTCACTCAAATTTTAGGGACAGGCGTGGTGTCCTGTACCTTTAATCCCAGCACTAAGGAGGCAGAGGCAGGTGAATGTCTGTGAGTTTCAGGTGAGCCTGGGATACTCAGTGAGCCCTTGTCTCATGAAAATAAACAAAAGAAATAACATTTAATAATAAAAGTCAAACAACTTAGGTGGTTCCACAATTTCCGATAAACAGAGTACGAGCAGGGGTCCCAGCCTGTGAGGCCCCCATCAACCCCTAGCCACGTCTATGTGATCCCCTCATGCCTTGCCATCCCACCTAGATGTGGACGAGTGCAGCCTTGACCCAAAGCCATGTGCCTTCCTCTGCAAAAATACAGAGGGCTCCTTTCTGTGCGCCTGCCCCCGTGGCTACCTGTTGGAGGAAGATCTCAGGAGCTGCAAAGGTGATGTCCTTCCCTTCCCCAATCCTCCCCATCCCCTATTGGTCTCAAGACGATCTCAGCTGTATAGAGTAGATCCTACTGCAGCCAGGGTATCTCTCTTGCCACCCCTCCAGTGGCAACAGCACCCTGCTTGGAGTGGCAAAGTAATCCCAGGCCCCACACCTAAGCCTGGACCCATAAGACCCACTCACAATTATCCCCTGAACCCCTGCCCTTGAGCCATCACCTCTCAAACCTACCCCGAGCAGCCCCTCAGGCCTACTCCCCACTCTGTACATACACTCAAACCACCATTGAGTTACCATCCTCAACCCCCCTGAGCCCTGCCCCCTTAGCTGGTCCCTTACAACCCCAGGCTTAAGCACCCTCCTCAAGCTGACCCTTGAATCCTATACCCTCAGACCCAGCCTCTGAAACTTCCTCTCAAACCACCCTCTAAGCCCACCCCATGTCTGCACACCCTCAAGCCTGTCTCCTCAGCGCTCTCCCCAAGCTCCTCTGAGTACTGTCTTCTTAGCCTTCAAGTCCTTCGGCTAAGCTCCACCCTTGAGTACCCCTTGATCCCTACCCTCTGACCCTTTGGACCCCCTATACTGCAGACTTGGACGAGTGCACCTCCAGGCAACACAACTGCCAGTTTGTCTGTGTCAACACCATAGGCACCTTCGCCTGCCGCTGTCCTCCTGGCTTCACGCAGCACCACAAGGCTTGCTTCGGTGAGTTGTGTTGTCTGCTTCCTACCCCGCTCTCCAACACACCCCTCACAGCCCTAGCCTTCACATGTGTGTCATACAAAACAATGTCAAATGCTCAATGCTCATCATGTGTCAGGCATGGAGGACATGGAGGTAATTGGAATGCAGTCTCTGGATACTCGCATCTAGGTGGCATCTAGAATCTTCTTCATTGCCCTAGGGAGATGGGAGGCCTACCCTCAGAAATCCCTCTGGTCTAGGCCTGGGACTTCTCCCCTTGCCCGTGATCCATCCCTGCTGGGTCTCTCTTACTGGGCTTTCCCAAGGTGTTCTCCAAACTCCAGGAGTTTACACAACCACTCTGGAGAAAGTAGTTCAGAAGTCAAAGCCACAGAGCTATGGCCTCTTGTGTCTTCTGGACCTGAGGGAACTAGTAGTTCTCTCTAGTGCCAGCCTAGGCAAAGAGAGTACTCAGCCCTCCCCCAACCCTCCTGCTAGCACCAGCTGTGGTAATGATGTTCATAGACTATAAGATTGATGAACAAATGGGCCTGGAACTGACGTGTTAGTCTGTAAAAAGTGCCTGCTGCTCAAGCTATGAAGACCTGAGTTCAGATCTCCATCACTCACTTTAAAAGCCAGGCACTTCTGGGGAAGTACAGAAAGTAGGATCCCAGGGCCTTGCTGGCCAGTCAGTCCAGTCAAATCAATAAGTTCCAAGTTCAGTGAGAAACTCTCAACAAAAAGTGGAATGATTGAGCAAGACACCTGATGCCAACCTCACACACAGAAGCAGACACACACACTCCAATTTTTAAAAAAATAATAAATGCACTGGGGCTAGGTAAAGAGCTTGCTGTGCAAACACAAGAATGTGAGAACTGGAATTCTGATGCCCAAAATCTACGTAAATGCCAGTAAGCACGGCGGCTGCCTGTTATTCCAGACTAGAAAGACTAGAAAGGCAAAGACATGAAATCCTCAGAGTGAGCTGGCTAGTAAGACTAACCATATTGGGAAGCTCTCAGTGAACATGCATGCGCGCACGCACACACACACACACACACACACACACACACACACACGTAAACACACGTGCATGCATCCACAACACACACAAATGGAAAAACAAAAATTCCAAACAGACATTAGAGATTTCGTGTTGCACAATTGTAGAGAGGAGAAGCCCAAGGTCCAGGCACCAGCACAGTTGGTTCCCAGTGAGAGCTATTCCATCCCTAGCTTGCAGCCAGACACCTTCTTGCAGCCTCTCATGGCCAGGAGTTGGGGTGTTCAGACAGATAGACAGACAGACAAGAGACAGAGCAAGACTCTTGTCTGCTGGTGTCTCTTCTTTTTCTCATTTTCTTTGTAACATTTATTTTTAACTATTCTTAATTTCCTTTTAACATGTATTTTGCATGCAGGTGTGTGTTTGTGTGTCCATGGCATGTGTGGGGGTCAAAGGACAACTTTCAGACATTAGTTCCTTCCTTCCACCATGGCTCCAGGAACTCAGCCACTCGGGCTTGGCAGCAAGCACCTTCACCAGCTTAGCCATCTCACCTGTGCTCCTCTTTATTTATATGTATACAGTGTTCTGTCTGTCTGTATGCTTGCTGGCCAGAAGAGGGCGCCAGATCTCACTACAGATGGCTGTGAGCCACCATGTGGTTGCTGGGAATTGAACTCAGGACCTCTGGAAGAGCAGTCAAGTGCTCTTAACCTCTGAGCCACCTCTCCAGCCCTCTTTTTTTTTTTTTAAAGATAAACAGTGTCTTGCTGACCTGTAGTTCACCAAACAGGCTAGGCTGGCTGGACACTACTACCACCTATGCCCAGCTGTTTCTTCTCTTCCCTAATAGTGTTTTACTCACTGAGCCATCTTTTCAGCACACACACACACCTTCTTGGGTGGTTGGTTTTGTTTTGTTTGAGACTTTACTTTTTTTCTTCTTTCCTTTTCCCAAGACAGGGTTTCTCTGTGTAGCCCTGACCCTTGCCCTGAAGACCAGGCTGGCCTCAAACTCACAAAGATCTGCCTGCTTCTGCCTCCCATGTTCTGGGATTAAAGGTGTGTGTCACAATTGCCTGGCCTGAGGTCTTACTTATTTTTATTTCGTGAGTACGGATATTTTGCCTGTATGTATGTATGTGTATCACATACATGTAGCGCTTGCAGGGGCCATAGATGGAGATTCCCTGGGACTGGAGTTATAGACTGTTGTTATCCACCACGTGGGCTTGGGAAATTGAACCAGGGTCCTCTGTAAAAACAGACAAAATGACTCTTAACCACTGAGCCATTTCTCAGCTCCACCCCTACCTTGTTTTCTGAGACAGTATCTGTCATTAGGATCTGGAATTAGGATGAACTGGCTGCCCAGCCTCCAGGGACCACCAGCGTCTGTGGGTGAGGACATACCCCACATCTGGTTCTGAAGACTCAGGTCCTCGAGCGTGCACAGAAAACACTTAATGCCTGAGCTGGCTGCCCAGCCCTTCATTTCACTTTTTGTTTTGAGACAGGGTCTCTCTAAATTGACCTAGCTGACCTTGAACTTGTGATCCTTCTGCCTCTGGATCCTAAGTAACTGAGATCATGGGCCTGTACAAGCACATCTGACTTCATATGGGTTTGTTGACTCTTTAAGAAAGTGTTGGGGATGTCAGGAGAGCATTTACTACTCAGCCACACCCTCAGCCCAGTGTAGGTAGTGTCTGACTCTCAGAGCTGGAACATCTTAAACTCTAGCATGGTTAGGTCCGCTGAATTCTCATGCGAGAATGCAAACAAGTAGCTACTTTCTCTGTTGTAATGGAGGAGACTAGAGGGGTCAGCAACCCCAGGATGCCTTGAATTTCAAGCAATACACTTTACATTCAGTACCCACTAACACTGTGAGATTCTGTGAGCTAGGAGCTATTCATTTCTCATTTCACAGTGAAAGAAGCCAGCACGGGGGTGGGAGGTGGGGTGACTCCTCTGAAGCCACGCTGTGCAGTGTCAACACTAGCATGGCAGCCCTTCACGTCCACCCCCTAACCACAAAGCAACCCTGCCCGTTCTCTGTCCTCTATAGATAATGATGAGTGCTTGGCCCAACCTGGCCTCTGTGGCACCCGTGGACACTGCCAGAACATCCCAGGCAGCTTCCGCTGTGAGTGTAATAGAGGCTTCGTGCTGGACAGCTCGGGCCACAGCTGTGAAGGTGAAGTAGCCTGTGAGTGGTTCTCAGTCTGAAGGATGACCCCCAAAACCACCCACCAATCTTCTCTCTTTCTTTCTTTCTTTCTCTGTGTCTCAGATGTAAATGAATGTGACAGACCCCATCGTTGCCAGTTTGGCTGCCAAAACGAGCTGGGGGGCTACCGTTGCAACTGTCCCCAAGGCTTCACCCAGCATTCCCAGTGGGCCCAGTGTGTGGGTGAGTGACAATGGCTGGGAGGAAACCAAGCATGTTCCAGGATCTTTCCAGTGCAGACAGTAGGAACCATTTCCCCTGCAGCTGTTATGACAAGCTTGTCCATCTATAAATAAAATGGACCAGCATAAAAAGTTGACTACTGAGATGTCATTGGACTGCTGACCAAACATGGCATAGGGCTCAAATCTATTTGTTATAGAGTGGTGTCTTGACTACCTGGAAAAAGTGCAGCACCAAAAGACTACCAAGTATGCAACAGAAAGAATGCTGTGATTGATTAGCAATGTCTTCTACAGGCAGAGCAGCAAGATTTGGCAATGCCTGCTATAGATGCAGTGGGAAGTATGATGTGATCAATTAGTCATGTCTGCCCTGAGTACAGCAATGCACCTCAAGACACACATGCTGTTATCTTTGCATCTTTGCCACATAAATTTCAGAAGCTCTTGAGTTAGTGAGCGTGCCTGCTGTACCACAATTTTCCCCCTTTTTTGCTGCCCCAGGCTCTTCTTTCAACAGCCTCATCTCTATCACTTTCAACATTTCTCCCATAGTCTTTTTGTGTTTTCTTCCCTGTAACCCCTTCCATATACCCCTCCTTTCATTCTCTCCCAAAGCCATGACCTCTCTTCTCGTTAGTTATGTTACAGGCATATATGTATATGTAGCTTTTAGCTTCTACCTTTGCGGAGTCCACTTGCTCTCCTGAGACCTGTGACGTCTCCTCAGCTCTTACTTTCACAGCGCTCACAAGCTTTGCAGCAGAGGATGGGAGTTGTGAGGGAGAATAATAGACAGGGGATAGAGGAAAACAGTCTGAGGGCTTCCGGCAAGCTTACTGGAGGCTTTGCACAGTAAAGGGTACTGTGGTTGATTAGTATTGTTTATTGTGAATACAGAAAGTAGGGGATGAGAGGCTCCTAGTATCGTAGCAGAGACTAAGGATACTGCTCAATATCTTCACAGTACTTGCTCCTACCACAGAATGACCTGACCCCACGTGAGAAAGCTTGTTCTAGAATAACCAACCACTTGGGATACAGGGGAGATTTTGAGAAATGACGTAGGAGCCAAGAGTATAATAGGCAGTGGGTGGAGGAAGGCAAATATAGTTCGGGGGGGTGTCTTTTTTATTGATTTCATTAAGCTATACATTTTTCTCCGCTCCCCTCCCTTCCTCTCCACTCCCCTTTTACCCTCTCCTTTGGTCACCATGCTCCCAATTTACTCAGGTGATCTTATCTTTTTCTACTTTCCATGTAGATTAGATCCAAGTATGTCTCTCTTAGGGTCCTCATTGTTGGCTGTTTTCTTTTGCTTTATGTTTAAAAAACACTTATGAGTGAGTACATATGATAATTGTCTTTTGGGGTCTGGGTTACCTCACTCAATATGATGTTTTCTAGCTCCATCCATGGCAAATGGCAAATATAGTTTGAGAGTTCCTAATGAGTCTCCTGGAAGCTTTACACAGTAAAGAGTACTGTGATTGATTAGTAATGTCTGCCATGGGTACAGACTAGAGTGGTGTGTATTCAAGTGAAAGGTTCCAGGTATACAAGGTTTCTTCCATTCTGTCTCTCCTTTTTTCTCTGCCTACAGATGAAGATGAGTGTGCCCTGTCACCCATGGCTTGTGGCAGTGCCTCTTGCTACAATACTCTTGGCAGTTTCTACTGTGTCTGCCCCTCTGGTTTCAGTTTCAACCAGGACCTTGGAGGCTGCCAGGATGTGGATGAGTGTGCAGAACAAGGCAGCCCCTGCAGCTATGGTTGTGCCAACACACCTGGTGGCTTCTTGTGTGGCTGTCCCCAAGGCTACTTCCGGGCAGGACAAGGGTAAGAGGTTCAAGAGGGATGGACAAGAGTGTAGTGGTCACATTTTTCATGCCCTGATCACGAACATTGGGTTCTTATACCCACAGAATCCATTAACAAAGCTCCATCTGCCTGTGCATGTGCCTACATGCATACACAGAGAAGCCCAAGCACAGCCAGCCATTCATATGCCAGTATACATGAGTACATGTCTGTGTCATTGGTCCATTTTTTGTTCAAGCTTCTATTTGCCCACTACCTGGAGATATTTATAGGCTATCCATGATCCAAGTTAGTACACATGAAGAAACACATATGAACCCTCACACACAGAAATAAAATCCTCCCTCCATATTCATGGAAGATTGCTTCCTGTACCCCTCATATGTGATACGATTTCTGGGTGTCATGAACAAAAACATCGACTCACCCCAGATATGGAACCAGCAACAGATCAAAGTAATGATACCATTAAATTCCAACTTGGTGAGCCCCTGAGTTTACTACTCACCAATGGGATACTTGGAGGAGTATGGATAAGAAGTTATCTACAGAAGCATAGATGACCCAAAAGCAGATACATCAACGAAAGCCCATAGACTGGAGGGATGGCTCAGCAGTTAAAAGTCTGGCTGCTCTTACAGGGGTCCTGAGTTTAGTTCCCAGCGTGCACATGGTGGCTCACAACCATCTGTAACTGTAGTCCCATGGGATCTGATTCCCTCTTCTAGTGTTCAGACATACATGCAGACAAAGCACCCATATACATAAAATACATAAATAAATAAATCTTGAAAGAAAGGAAGGAAAGAACGAAGGGAGGAAGGGAGGGAGAATGAGAAAACAGGCCCAACTTACATGAGTAATGACTCAGGGAATCTGAAATCTTAGAACTCACTGCAAGATTTGCAGGCACCTTAACAAGATTTCCTCAGCTTTCCTTGATGCTTATATAACCGTGATGGGAGTGGGGGGATCTTGTGCATCCAGTAAATTTTAGGTACCTCTTGAAATGTAGGAGTTGCTTATTTTCTGTGTCTCATGGACCCTTCCTCAAGGACAGAATGAGTCATCAACACCAAAAATTTGCTGTGCAATAACATCACCCCTATCTGATGGATACCCAAATGTAAGGCTATTCTAGTCCCTTGTATAAAATGGCATGGCCCTTGCACAGGACCTACACACACTCCTCCGTATACTCTAAACCATCACAGGCCGGGGATATCACTTGGAGGGTGGAATACTTGCCTCATACATCCAAAGTCCTGGGTTTTATCTCAGCATTGTGTACACCAGCCATGGTGGTGGTACAAGCAAGAGGACCAGAAATTTAAGGTCGTCCTCTACTATACAGCAAATTTGAGGTTAGCCTGGGTAACATGAGACCCTATCTTGAAAATAAATAAACATCTCTACGTAATTTATATCACATGATACAATATAAAATAGTATATGTAACTGTTGCACTGTTTTATTAAGGGGATAGTAACGAAGAAAAGATGTCTAAATGTTCAGTAGGGAGTTAACTAAGACAGGCCTAACCACACAAAAGATCACAACACAGTAGACATCTTCTGTCCTTTGATAACCAGTTGAATATGAGGATGCAGAACCTGTGGATACAGAGAGTTGACTGTGCTTGTGGACAAGGGTTACTATACTCACATTTGATAATCACATGCATATAGATTCATGCATCCCAGTGAGCACAGGTGTATGTACACACTATCTTCCATATACACATGTAGGCTCCCAAGTATACATGCTTCTGGATATACACAGATACATTCTTCTATTCTATTGCATGTTCCTCATCCCATTCTTGTGCTCATACCAATGCCCAGGTAAACCAAGGGACACACATCCCTCCTGTAGGTGTGCACACATGCACATACACAACCATGCCAACACACACACACATGCATATTTGCATGATGGTGCCTGTGCCCATAGCTCAGAATGAGGTATGATGGGAGATGGTGAGGGAGGTAATACCAGCCTGTTTCTAAAAGTTTTCCCCATGCCATCTATCTGGCTCAGACACTGCATCTCCAGCCCTGGGTTCAGCTCTGGATCTCAGGCCACCCCAGATGAGGAAGAGTCACTCTCACCTGAAGCCTGCTATGAATGCAAGATCAATGGTCTCTCCCCTCGGGACCGACCAAGGCGCAGCACCCATGGAGATCATCAGGTGCCACGGGGGCCACACTGGGAGGGTCAATTAAGGAGTCTGCGGGTGTCTGAAAGAGACTGTGATTCCCTCAAGAGAGAACACTAGCTCTAGGAATGTAGCTTAGCTGATAAATTATTTGCCTAGCATGAATGAGGTCCTGGATTCAAACCCCAGCACTGCATAAAAATAGACATCCTCAGCTCCTTAGTATGGTTGAGACTAGCCTAGGCTACATGAGACTCTGTCTCAAAAGGGGGAAGAGAAAATCAGGCAACCATTAGACTATGTGACTCAGCTTCTCCCTCATGGTGCCTGACTGGATCCTTTATACATTCTCAGCCTGTGCCTTTTCTGGGGAGCATATCCCTTGGTCACTTTATCTCATTCCTGTGACAGTTAAGGCTCCTTCTAGACATATCCTAAGCAATCTGTAATAACCAAATGGGGAGGAAAAAAAGTCCCTGCCCTCATGATACTCTGATGGAGGAAAAAGCAATCATTAAGTAAAATATAGCATGCTTTATAACATATGAAAAATGAGCCATGTAACAGAGAGAAATAAAGCCAGAGTGGGATGGGCATGTTAGGGCTGAGAGACTTTCAACGTATAGTTAACTAATATGAATGGATTGTGAGTTACTTTGTCTTCTGTTTTCTTCAGTTGGTATTTCCTTTAAGAAAAAACTTTTCATGTAGAAACTATCCCACATTTACTTTTATGTGTCGCTGCACTGCCTGCCTTTGGTTTTCAAGGAGAGTAGAATGGTTGCTGAGGATCCTGGAATGGACATAGCATGATTTAGAGAGAGGGATTTGCGTTGTCTTTGCTTGCAATGCCATTGATTGCCAGGAGGTGTCAATAAAAGCATTTGTTGTTTTGAGGAGCATGCCCCTCAGAAAGATTTCCCAGAACCAGGGGCAGAGAGGCTGAAATAGCTTTCTCTCAAAAGTAACGGCAGACCACTCCACAGGCATGTAAATGAGGTGAAACAAACACGGCACAACCCACAGGGGGAAAAAGTAAACACAGATAACGCTTTGTGGGATCAGCTACATCACCCAGCCTGGGGTGGCCTGCCATTGAGGTTCATTGGCTTATTGAGGGTACTGTCTTGCTGCCAGGACCATGAAGGCACTTCTGAAGAGCTCAAATAAAGAAGGGCTTGTCATCTGTACACAAGGTCCTCTCAGAGAGAGCCAGATACAGGAAGTACAATGGAAGCCAGCGGAAGGCTCTTCTGAGGCCTCTCCTTGCTCTCTTTCTGTCCTAGCTGGATATTCTGTTTGTATCTCCGTAGATTCTGGCATCTTTTTGGAGATGTAGGTTTTTCTTGCCAAAAAAAAAAAAAAAAAAAAAAAGCCCTTAGTTATAACACCAGTCCGCCAGTCCCATAGGCTGCCTCTGAACCCACTTAGGGCTCTGGAACTGCATGCCTGCCTGACCTGTTTGCTGTGTTTTCAAGGCAAATCTTTGATTCCCCTAACTGTTGTTTTTCTTATTTGTTTTGTCTTTGGTGTGTGTATATCTGTCGGTGTCTGTGTGTCTATGTGTATCTCTCTCATACATGGGGTGGGGGGAGACACACATGAATACATGTGCTCAAGAATACCACATCTGGAGACAAGAGGTCATCACTGTAGTAGAATTTTTTCCCACCTTTTTTTAATTTTAAATGTATTTACTTAGACATGGTAGTGATTGTGTGTGTATCCATTCATGCATAAGACAGGGATGTGGAAATCAGTGAACAACTGGTAGGAACGAATTCTCTCTCCTTTTCCATGTGGGTCTAGGGAATCAAACTTAGGTCCTCAGGTTTCACAGCAAGCTCCTTTACCTGATGAGCCATCTCACTCACTAAACCTGGAGCTCACCATTTGATTATACCACTGGCCAGCAAGCCCCTGGCATCCTCCTCTCCCCTCCAAGCAGTGTGACTGTGGGCGTGTGCCACCATACCCAGCTTTCTACATGGGTGCTGAGATCTGAACTCAGATCTTCATGCTTGAGAGCAAGCACTTTACCACCTGAGCATCTCCTGAATCTTTCTCCTCCTGGCTTTGTTGTTGTTGTTTGTTTGTTTGTTTTGTTTTGTTTTTTCCGTCAAAGAACCAGATTTGGCCTTTGCTGTTAGGGCCTTAGCTGATCTTGGCCTTGTTCATAGATTGCTAGATGAAGAAACCAGGAACCAAGCATACCTACTTGCATCCTTGTTTACGCAGTCTCTGACAGTTCACTTGGTCCCTCCCCCTAGGTTAGCCTGGATACCCTTGACGCGGAAGTCCCCTTGACCTTGAGCCTGAACATCTCACACCTGGGTCAAGTCAAGCACATCTTAGAATTTCGACCAGCTCTTGAGAGTCTGGTAGGCCAGATCCGTTATGTTATTGCCAGAGGCAACAACCAAGGTTTCTTCCGAATGAGTTACCTGGCTGGCGTCAGCTCCCTGCAGGTTGGCCCTGGGAAACCAAGACCGGGGAAATACCAGCTGGAGGTGGTGAGTATAGCAGGAGCTCAGGGCCAAGCAGGGCCAGCAAACCAAGCCTTGCGGCTAACAGTCCAAGTGCAACTGCTCTAGCAGAAAGAATCTTCAGTGCACCTAGATGTCCCGTGACATCTGAAAGTGCATATTTTGCAACTGGCTAGAACTGATCTTGGAGGCAATGGCTAAGCAAGTTGAACCTCAAAACTCAGGAAAAGGGAAGCATTACACTCTGACCTCAGATGAACTCAGTCTTTGCAAACCTGGAGGACCCCCAACACCTCAGCCTCTCCAGGACTCAGCTAGAAATCTCAGCGTTCATCCCTCCACCCCACAGCCAAGGTCAGCAGCAGGAAGGACCCCTGGTGTTCACCACTCCTCGTCTTCCTCAAGCTAAAATTTCCAGACTACACTATGATTCGCCAAGGGTGTTGGTGGAACATGGGAATAAGTGTCTAGGGTGGGACTGGGGTTCATCCCTCAGAGAATCAAAATGGAATGCCTTACCTGCCACATCTTGACTAGCGGATTCATTCCCCAGAGTCAGATCCGGGGTTCCAAAGATACTTTTCTTTGAAACTGGAGAAAACAATAAAGTCCTTGGGGGTTAAATCTGCCTATGGTGTTCTCAAATAAGTAGATGCTATCTCCTCTTACAAAAGCCACAGACACACACACACACACACACACACACACACACACACACACACACTTGGGGAAGCTGGAGGACCCAAGTTGGTACTGCCAGAAGCAGACTTGTCTCACTGTCATAAAAAAGAACCTTATGTTATTAAAACATCTTATATGTCATATTCTGTAGATCTCTGAAGTGCTTAAAGACCACATGTGTATCTAAAATATATCTCAGTTTGATCCTAAAAACATACCTAACATGATTACAAGTTTGATTATAATAGGTGACTAACTACTAACCAGAATTTCTATATTACCCTAAATGGTTTGTAATAATAACTTTCAAGGACTAAAAACAAGCTATATAGGTACAATACCTAAAACAAGAGTAGAAATGTAGCTACAGTAGGTTCTAATAAAAATAACTTTAAATTTGCATCAGTAGACAAATATCTTAAACAAGAGTAGAAACACATATCCAATATAACAAAAATAACTTTGAATTTGTATCCAAAAATCCATAACAATATAAAATATTTAAGACTAGTAGTTGTTTTTGTGGTTAAAAGTAGATTCAATAATCTACCCTTTTATCCTGTCATTTCTATATCATAGCACCCTTTCTTCTTTTAGAAAGAGATTGACTATGATCAATAACAATTTGTAATCAACCCCCTTAAATGAAAGCAAACATTCATAACAATATTTTGGGAATTTGGGCGTAGTTGTCTAGAGTACTTCCTATTGATTGGGGCACTGGTCATCTTTGAAGGACCCTGAGAAAATCAGGATAATTGTTAAGTCTTGGCTGGAGTATTCTGTGAGGCTGACCCATCTCAGTCAGCAGACAGGAAGCTGTTCTGGATGTTGGATCACCTGGGCCATCATTTTCAATGGTGTCTGGTCCCTTCACTATAAAAATATATAAACTTTTAAAGGCAACATACGCATCTGTATTAATGGGCGGTGGTGGCACACGCCTTTAATCCCAGCACTTGGGAGGCAGAGGCGCAGGCGGAACTCTGGGAGTTCGAGGCCAGCCTGGTCTACAAGAGCTAGTTCCAGGACGGGCACCAAAGCTACAGAGAAACCCTGTCTCGAAAACCCAAAAAAAAAAAAAATACAAATATAAACTGTGTATTGTACAAAGCCAGCAAAAGGTAGTTTTTTGTTTTTTGTTTGAGCAGGTAAAATATGCATCAGTGTCCTATAGTTACTTTAGGTTTATTTTCCTGTGTCTATAGTCAGGATTTTTAGGGGGCTGTTCCTCAATCACTTAACCCAGAATGAATCCAGAGCTTCTCATTTCCTGTGGAAACAAAAGCATAACCTCTTTTCCAAAGTAGCGTATCTTTTGACTTGTTTGAAGTCGAGACAGTTTTTAAATATATAGGTTGGTTTAATCCAGTAGCATTTATAACCAAATATCTCTTAGTAGCTTTTGTTCCTTTCTCAGCAGTTAAGCAGCTTAAACATAACACAAAGTATCCATACTCTCTGTTTTCCATCTTTATGTGGCTTATTTTCTTTGTATTGATTTATTTTCTTTTTGAGAGTTTCACTTTATTATTTTTAAACCATATTTTTAATCTATGACTGTATGACTCTTTTTTCTCCCAAGTCTCTTTCTCTCTGTGTGTGTGTGTGTGTGTGTGTGTGTGTGTGTGTGTGTGTGTGTGTGTGTGTATTTTAAACACTGTAATGTTAAAGTTAAAACTTCCCTTTTTTGGTAAAAATCTTTTTCTCTCCTCCCCTCCCTGTCTCTCCCCTCCTCTTCAACCCTCTTCCAAGGTCCCCATGCTCCCAATTTACTCAGGAGATCTTGTCTTTTTCTACTTCCCATGTAGATTAGATCTATGTATGTCTCTCTTAGGGCCCACATTGTTGTCTAGGTTCTCTGGGATTGTGATTTGTGAGCTGGTTTTCTTTTATTTATGTTTTAAAACCACTTATGGGTGAGTATATGTGATAATTGTCTTTCTGGGTCTTGGTTTCTTCACTCAAAATGATGTGAAACTTTCCTTTTTGATTAGACATAAAAGTGGAAATGCTGTGGGATGGTCCTCCATATGCTGTGAATACATGTTGCTCTCATTGTTTGATAATAAAAACTAACTTCTCCTATGGCCAGGCAGAACAAAGCAAGGCAGGAAAACCAAATGGAAAGACAGGGAGAAAGAGGGGCAGAGTCAAGAGAAATGTGAGCCAGCTACCCAAGAAACAAGATGTCAGTGGACCAGTAATGCCACAGCCATGTGGCAATACATAGATTAATAAAAATGGTTAATTTGACTGGAAGAGCTAGTTAGTAATAAGCCTGAGCTATAAGCCAAATACTACAATTAATATTAAGCCTTTGAGTGATTATTTAAAATCAGTTGTGGGATCGGGGAGCAGAGGCAGAGAAACCTCCATTTACACAAACTAGGCTGACAGTGGCAGCCTTTCTGGGCCCTGGTGGTTTTTCAGGTATTCATTTGTTTGCTGTTTGTCTTGAAACTCTGAAGAATAGACAAGTATTCACAGAGTCCCCATTTGATAGGCAGAACAACTGATGCTCAGAGAAGTTAAGCAACATGGTCATGATCAGGCAGCTATACTAGCAGCTATGCTGTCAATCACTGTGCCTGGCTCTGACTCAATGGCTAGACTATGTGTCATAATAATGAACTCTCTGCAGCTTGGAGGCACCTTTCAAATACTAGTATATTTGGAAGCCTAGCCAAGGAAAGCAGTATTATCACATGGATACTGAGGTTTAGAGAATGCATGGGAGCTTGCTGTGATCACCACATATTGCACAGGCTAGAGCCTGATGTTTGAGTTTTTGTTGGTTATTCTTTGTTTGTTTTATATTGTTTTGTTTTTGAGGTAGGGTATGTGTGTGTTTCCTGACGCTATATTCTGAAGCCTGGCTCCAAACCACAAAAATCTCTCTACAAAGGAAACATTTGTTTTAGGATTGATTTTTATTTTCTGTGTGTGTTGATGTTGCTGTGTTGTTGTTTGGTGGTAATAGGAACTGAACCCACAGCTTTACTTTAGAAATGCTAGGCAAGCATTCTACCACTGAGCTACATCCCTAGTTCTTTTTTTAGAAAAGTTTATTGATTTTTTTTTTTTTTTTTTTTGTTTTTTCGAGACAGGGTTTCTCTGTGGCTTTGG
>NW_004949113.1:311726-314172 GCF_000317375.1 Microtus ochrogaster
TCTCTCTCTCTGTCTCTCTCTCTCTCTCTGTCTCTCTCTCTGTCTCTCTCTCTCTCTCTCTCTCTCGGTGCTGCCTGTGGATTCAAATGTAGAACTCTCAGCTACTCCAGCACCTTGTCTGTCTATGTACCACCATGCTCCTGCCATAGTGAAAATGGACTAAATCTCTGAACCTGTAACAGAGCCCCAACTAAATGCTTTCTGTGGCCATGGTGTCTCTTCATAACAATAGAAAAAACTGAAAAATGAAACTTATGTCCTAGCAATGCTGAAGCATGCATGGGCAGCCCATCTATGGCGGTTCTGTTGAACTTGTCCGTATTGGGTTTCATGGTCTAAGTTGATGAGGACGACTGATCTGCTCTTTTTCTGAAAGAGACCATAACAATAGAACACTGACTAAAACAGGAGGCTTAGAGTCCATGTTGGCTGAACAAAAGCTGGTATCAAGAACAGCTGAGAGCCTACAGCAGGCCGAGAGCACACTAAGAATGGTTGAATCTTTTGAAACTTCGAAGCCTGCCCCCATGACATACCTCCTCCACCAAAGCCACACCTCATAATCCTTCCCAAATACTTCACCAACTGCAGGCCATGTATTCAAACACATGAGTCTATGGGGGTCATCCTCATTCAAAACACCACAATTCCCAAAAATTGGCGGAAGCAAAGCTGAACAACCAACCTCTATCTGCAGGTCTCTAGTATCTGGCCCCAGAGCTCTATCCTTGCTCCAAGTCTGACCCAGTGACCTTTGGGCATCCCATTAGGGCTAGCAGAAAGCCTCTTTATCCATTATCCAGATCTCCCATAGCCCCCAAAATCTGGATATGGCAAACACAATGACCTATATTTTACAGAGAAATTCAACACAGACACTGAGATTAAGATTTGGACCTTGACTGATTATGATGGCCCACACCTTTAGTGGGCCACACACTTTAGCACTGGGGAAAGAGAGGTAAGCATATCTCTGTAAGTTCAAGGCCATCCTGGTCTACATAGCAAGTTCCAGTCTAGTCAAGAATACACAGTGAGACACTGTTTAACAAAACAAAACAAAAAAGATTTAGACCAAGAGGATGGCAAGATGGCTCAGTAGATAAACGTGTTTGCCATACAAGACTGACTTCTTAAGGTCAATACCCAGACCCCAAAGTGAAAGAAGAGAACCTACTCCCTAGGTTGTGTTCTGAACTATGCACACCCACCACCACTATCCCACAACTGCAATGAATAAATAAACAGCTTTGGACAGAGAGCACAGGGTGTATTCAGCTAGCTGTAGAGTGCTTGTCTAGTACACAGCCCTGAGCTAAAACCAGAGCTACATAAATTAGGGGTCTCATTTTATCAACCAAGTAAGGAAGCAATGGTCCAAGGCCAGGTCACATCCACCCTTCCAGGGGTCATTCCCCAAGGAGAAAGACTATTATAAGACTAGAGCACAAATCTTCTGTAAGGGAATTAACATGGAACTCAGCCCAGGCTGGGGCATTTCCCAGTAAAGCATGACAGGAACCTGAGGCAGGAGGGTCCCAAGATGAAGGCCAGCCTATACAAAGTGAATCACTGTCTCAAAAACAAAAAATAGGGCTAGAGAGATGGCTCAGTTGACAAAGTTCTTGCTAGATAAGCATGAGAAACTGAGTTTGATCCCTAAGAGCCACACTTTAAAGACAAAAAGACCAAGGCACCCGTGGCATGCCCCTGTAATTCTAGCACTGAGGAGGCAGAGCAGGGGTTCTGTGGCTGCTCT
The DNA here is from genome assembly GCF_000317375.1 of Microtus ochrogaster. NCBI lineage: Eukaryota > Metazoa > Chordata > Mammalia > Rodentia > Cricetidae > Microtus > Microtus ochrogaster. The sequence goes on from NW_004949113.1 coordinate 313,486, forward strand.
AAGCTAATTGGTGATCCCTCAGCCAAATGAGAGACCCCATCTCAATAAAATCAGGACTAGGGATGGGTAGCTGGTGAGACAGCCCAGGGAGAAGGCACTGGCCCGCAGCCTTGATGGCCTTCATGGTGAGAGGAGAGAGATGACTTCTGCAAGTTTCCCTCTGGCCCCTACACATGTTCTGCGGCACACACACTTCAAAATTTAATAACTTTTTGAGACAGAGTCACACTATGTTGCCGTGGAAGGACTGAAACTTGCTATGTAGACCAGACTGGCCTTAAGCTCATAGAGATCTGTCTGCCTCTGCCCTCTTGAGTCCTGGAATTAAAGTCTGTGCCAAGATTCCCAGCCACAATTTTTAACTCTTTGTTGTTCTTGGTAACAAATAAACTCAGAAAATACAAATTTAAAAAAAGGAAAAGGAGAAGAGGTTGTTGAGGGGAGTGGTTGAGAGAGTGGGTATTGGAGAAGTTAAAGGGGAGAGTTAATGGTGAGAATGATCAAAATACATTGTATGGAATTCTCAAAGAATTAATTAAGTCATTATGTGTTTCTTTTAAAAAGGAACAAAAAACCAAGGCAGATAGTGTCCTAAAGAGAAACCACCCATGATCGGCACACACATACACAAACATGCACACATGTACACACACACACACACACACACACACACACACACACAGGTAA
>NW_004949113.1:314477-328313 GCF_000317375.1 Microtus ochrogaster
CCCCCCCCCCAAAAAAAAAAAACCTGTATGGTTAAAGAAGAGCTTGAACTCCTGATCCTCCTCCCTCCCTCTGTGCTGAATGATGACTGAGAACCTCTACCACACCCAGTTTATGCAGGTATGAGATGAAAACCGAGGCATCATCAATGCTAGACAATAACTACTAAATGAGCCACACCCTGGGCCCCTAGAAGCAACTTTTGTTCTAACAGTTGGTCTTTGACCCCAAATCCTGACACAAAGCTCCAAAGACCTCGGGATTTGCTGCATGGGCTGCATTCCCTGAGTGTGTCGTAGGCTGGTCACAAGGAAAAGTGAGCCATGGATTAGATTTCTGCTCCACACAGGGGAGAAGAGTTGAAAGTACAGTTAATAATCAATCATGCTGTGTGGAAACACGCCCATAGAAATATCAAGCTGGGAGGTTCAAAGGGTTTCTAGATTGACAAATACATCAGTGTGCCAGGAAAGTGGTGCATCCCTGCTGTGTGACACTTTTCCTGGGGAGACCTGAAAAAGCATCTACTCACTCCAGATAGAGGACTGCTATGGAAAAAAGTAGCAATGCCCCAAAGTCCATCTTAACAAACCAATAGGTTTACTGGGCTTCCTTACAGCAGCAGAGTGAGGGCTTATGATGTGGGATGTCCTTCTGTAAATGTGTGGCTTTTATTGATTGATGAATAAAGCTGTTTGAGACAATAGCTTAGCAGAGTAAAGCCAGGTAGAAAATCTGAACAGAGATATATAGAGAGAGTAGGCAGAGTTAAGGGGATGCCATGTAGTCATGGAAGGAGAAAGATGCCAGAACATTACCGGTAAGCCACAGCCTTGTGGCAATACATAGATTAGTAGAAATGGGTTAATTTAAGATGTAAGAGCTAGCTAGGAATATGCCTGAGCCATTAGCCAAACAGTGTTGTAATTAATATAGTTTCTGTGTGATTATAGGGGTCTTGGTGGCTAGAAAATGAAAGTCCAATCTTCTCTTACACGGTTACTTACAGTAGCAATAGTGAGGGCTTACTTACAGGACCATGAGTGGGGGCTTACTTTCAGGAGCATGAGTGGGGGCTTACTTTCAGGAGCATGAGTGGGGGCTTACTTACAGGAGCATGAGTGGGGACTTACAGGATCATGAGTGGGGGCTTACTTACAGCAGCATGAGTGGGGGCTTATAGCAGCATGAGTGGGGGCTTACTTTCAGGAGCATGAGTGGGGGCTTACTTACAGGATCATGAGTGGGGGCTTACTTACAGCAGCATGAGGAGGAGCTTACTTACAGGAGCATGAGTGGGGACTTACAGGAGCATGAGTGGGGGCTTACTTACAGGAGCATTAGTGGGGGCTTACTTACAGAAGCATGAGTGGGGACTTACAGGATCATGAGTGGGGGCTTACTTACATAAGCATGAGTGGGAGCTTAATTTCTGGAACTCACTGAGATCTGCCTTCCTCTGCCTCCCAAGTGTTGGAATTAAAGGCATTTGCCATCACCACCCGGCTCAAGTAATTAGTTTTTAATGGCCTTTACATTTTTTACTTTTAATTCTTTGACCATTTCACAAATGTAGGCATTTTGACCATTGTCACACACATCCTCCTCTAGTGCCCTCGGTCCTTTTGAATGCCTTCTTCCTAGCAAGTCCTGCCCTGCTTTTGTCCCTCTTTTCCTTTGTGTGTGACTCACTGCATTTGATTAGGGTTGCTTGTATGAGCATGGGTGGGGGATTGTACACTGGACTATGGCAACACTTCTGTGAAAAAAGACACCCTTCCCCCAGCAATAATCAACAGCCAATAGCTCCTCGGCATGGGGTAGGGCTCCAGAAATCCCTCTCTCATCCATGCTGAAACATTGCTGAATCTAGTCAAGTACAGGTAACTGTAGCTCCTGTGAGTTGATGAATTCAGTGGTCATGTCATGCCCTGAAGACAGCACTTCAGGGGACTCCTTCCATTCTCCAGACGGTGCTCACTCTGAGTAACTTAATGGGTGATCTTTCTGGTCATCCTCACCACCCTGTAAAATAGACAGTATTAGTATTGTCCCCCTTCTACAGATGGAAAAACTGAGTGAGACTCTGAGAGTTTGAGTTTTCAATGGCTCAGTCTTACATGGCTGTGTCCTTAACCTGTGGTACCAGATATGGTCTGCACAGAAACAGTCAGAACTGCACTGAACTAAATTACAGGACACAGGTATCTTCTTGATTCATGAGAAACATCTTCTTTCAGATCTGGCATCAGATGTGTTAAATTGAAGCCTAATGAGATTGTTCAGCAAGCAGAGTTGCTTGCCATGAAACCAGATGGCCAGAGGCTGATCTCTGAGACCCATGTGGTAGGAAGAGAGAAGCAACTCCCAACAGTTGTTTCTAGCCTCCGCTGGCTCACAGTGGTATATCACTCATACGCACACACCCAAGCGTGCACGTGTGCATAGGCACACATACAATGTGCATGTGTGTGTGTGTGTCACATTGAAGCCAAGCATGGTAGCAAATGCCTATAACTCTAGGTATTTGAAAGGTTAAGGTAGAAGGAGCTAAAGATTCAGCCTAAGCTACAAAGTAAATTCAAGGTTAAGATGGGCAACTTAATAAAACCTTGTCTCAAAATGCAAATTATAAGCCGGGCGGTGGTGGCGCACGCCTTTAATCCCAGCACTTGGGAGGCAGAGGCAGGCGGATCTCTGTGAGTTCGAGACCAGCCTGGTCTACAAGAGCTAGTTCCAGGACAGGCTCCAAAACCACAGAGAAACCCTGTCTCGAAAAACCAAAAAAAAAAAAAAAAATGCAAATTATAAAAAGGCTGGGGGAAGCACATACTAGCCTAGTATGGGAAGCAAATGTGAACGCTGTGAGAAGGCACTTTCTGTTTTGCCTATGGTTGAGCAGCTCTTGGCCCACCTCCCTGGTATTTCATGTTAACATTTATTTGTGCCCCCTAAACCATGCTAAAGACATGAACCTAGGATGTCAGGGTGTGACCACACAACCTACAGCTGACTCCATGCCTCTGGGAGTAGAACCCATCAGCAAAGTGATGGATGGAGGAAGGTGGCATGACCAAGAGTCCTTACCTAGGCCGGCCTAGGGTGCCATTCCTCCTGCTGGTAATTCTGAGGTTCCCTAACTTGGACTTTGCATGATTTGACTTCTTTCTTTCAGTATGAGAACCTGCTGGAAAATTGAGAAAGAAACAGGTAAGTGTTCCAACAGGGGCTGTAGAGATGGCTCTGAGATTAAGAGAACTTGCTGCTCTTACAGAGGACTGGGGTTGAATTCTTAGCACCTACATGATGGCTCACAACCATCTATAACTGCAGTTCCAGGAGATCTGATACTTTTTTCTTTCCTTCCCAGGCACCACGCCCACTTTTGAGCACATACATAAAATCAAACATTCATACACAAAATTAAAACCAATTCATTTTATTTTATTTATTTATTTTGGTTTTCCCAAGACAGGGTTCCTCAGTGTACATCTGGCTGTCCCAGAACTTGCTCTGTAGACTAGGTTGGCCTCGAACTCACAGAGATCCACCTTTCTCTGCCTCCTGAGTGCTGAGATTAAAGGTGTGCACCCTGCTTGAATTAAGCCAATCTTTAAATGACAAACACTTTGTTTTTTTCTCATTTATGGTTCCTACATTTTATATAGTCTAATAAAACCATGTCTGTATGAATTAAAGTAGAAATGAAATGAAACTCTTCAGGGAAATGGAGAAAGTGGGAGAAGAAGATGTTAGAAAAAGGTGGACAAATTTCCAGTCAGGGATGGCGCACACCTTTAATCCCAGAACTGGGGAGACAGAGGCAGGTGGATCTCTGTGAGTTTGGGGCCAGCCTGGACTACAGAGTGATTTCCAGGACAGACAGAGCAGCTTTCTTGTCTCAGAAGTTAAAGGAAAAAAAAAAGGTAGTACAGAGGAGTGGGGAGATGGGGGTGGGTGTTCAATACACAATATATTTATTTTTCCCCATTTTTATCTATTTATGGTATATGTAGGGTAAAAGGACCAAGGAAAGAAATCTTGACCCTGACTTGACCGCCCATCACCAGCCTGAGACAAAAATATCCCACCAATCCCAATATCAGACCACGAAATTCCTACCAATCCCAGGCCACCCTGGAAAGCCCTCCCCACCCCACCCCCGCCCAAGAAACCATGTATAACCCTGTCTCCTGCCAAGTTTCCTGCTGCTTCTTGCACAAACAGAGGCAGCCACCCTCCTTCCTGTCCTTTTCCAAATAGATCTTTTGTGTGGCATTTGTTGAGTGGTACAACTTTGTGGTATTTCTTGGCTCCCAACTGCCAGGATACCTTTCCCTTCTGAGCTGTAACACTTTACAGTGTGCACGTATGTGAGCATGCATGTTTTCCTCACATGTGTGGGTGCGCATGCACATGTGTGCCTGTGCATGTGGAGGCTCTCAGTTGTCAGGAATTATGACCTTAATTCATCGAGGCAGGGTCTTAATCAAACCCAGAGCTGCCAGCTTGCTAGCTGGGTCCCATTTCTCCATGCTACGAGGCTGGAATTATGGGAAGACCACCACACCCACCCAACATTGGATTCCCAGGGATCCAAACTCCAGCCCTCACACTTGCATGATTAGCAGGTGACCTAACTCCCCAGCCCCTGAAAATAAACTTAATTTACTAATTAAAACAAGGATGTACTGGAGAGACAGCTTAGTTGGTTAAAGTGCTTGTCATATAAGCCTGAGGACCTGCATTTTATTCAGTTCAGTAAGAGGCTCTTTCTCAAGGCAGTAAAGGCAGAAGAGCAATAGAAGGTTTGACCACCACATGCATAATGACGTACTCATGCATGCGCGTACACACACACACACACACACACACACACACACACACACACATTGAAAATAAAATGGAACCATGGAACCGTTAGAAATATTTCTTAGTGGTAGCACACTTGTGTAGCATATTCAAGGGCCTGGATTCAGTGCACAGCACTGAAAGGGAAAAAACGTGGAGCGCTCTTGAGGAAGGACCCGTGAGGTTGCTGCTGCACAGGAGCTGGGTGTTGACGCAACTGATTAGCTATTCGCTCCATCTCTGACTCACTAGCAACTGACTCTCTTTGAAGAGAGTCAGCTAGCAGCATGTTAGCATGCTGAGCTCTTTTCCTTCCTGAGTTGTTGGCTGGGGTCTTACCTACCTGGGGTGCACTTCTTGGGACTGCCAACTGGCTTGTTCCTAGGCAACAAGATCCTCTTCACATCCTTATCCTCCGGGTTCGCACACACGGGGCCTTTCTGGCGGAAGTAGAATCTACAGAGGGTCGAAAGGTGGGTACCAGGTCAGGGCATGAGGATCTAAGGTAGGCATCACTCTCACCCAGCAACACCAAAGGTCCTGCTCACATCACAGCTGGAAGATTGCAGCTCCCACTCACTTCCTGCTTGCGATAACACTTAGCATGCTTGAGAATACTCCATTTGAGATTGGACTGGTAACCCAGGCAGCAGTCTTCAAAGGCACCTACAGAGGCAATTGAGATGGCTCAGTGGGTAAAAACGCTTGCTACCTTAAATTCAATCCCTAGAACCTAGATAGGAGAGAATCACAAATTATCCTCTGACCTTCACAAACATGTAGCTGTGTGTGTGTGTGTGTGTGTGTGTGTGTGTGTGTGTGTGTACGTGCGTGTCTGTGGCTGACTGGGTTATAGGCCCTAAGTAAGAACCCAATACTATTATGCTAATAAATAGACACAGTAATAAACTGTCCCCTACATTCCTATCCATATAAGTTATACCCTCATCAGTAAAGCTTCTTTTTGTAGTAGATGGCAGTTATCCAGAAGACCCACAACCGATCGACATCCAGGGTAAGAGACTGTGGAATTCCCCACTACAAACAAGACATCTGTATCATACTCCCTCCCCCACAAGATTCAGAGATTATCTCAGAAGAGGGGCGCAGAAGAATTGTAAGACTCAGAGCAAGGGGGCGTCTTCACGGAAAAAAAAATGTTTTCTGGGCATGATGATGATGCACATGTCAGTCATAGGAGCTGTGATGAGCGCACAGACCCACACAAGATCAAGACAGATGGAATCTCAGCATGGGTGGCTGGGGAGCTCAATTCTGACCCCCATCTGAGGAGCTATTGGAAACTGATGGTTGCTAGGAAAGACTTGGTTTTCTTCGGAATCGTGGTCCCTCAAAGACTACCGCTGTTCTGATAGACGGTCCTTCAGCCATATACACACAGGCAGCATTAAATGGACTCAGTGGATTTAAAAACAGAGAACATGAAGTTGGGTGGGGATAGGGGTGATAAGGGAAGAGAGGGAATAAGGGATAGATTTGATCAAAACATATTTGCATTGTTTGAAATTCTCAAACAATAAACAAAACAAATCACAAAAAGGTACCTGCAACTAGATGACCCAGCCACATCTGTGATTCCAGGAGCACATCAGTGTCAGGGACAACCAAAGATGTGAGTGTGCGTGTGTGTGTGCGTGCACACACACACGCACACACACACCACCTTCTAGAGACAGAGGTCAACAGGCTGCCTGGGAAATAAGGAAGCTTTCTTATCTCAGCTCTTGATAGAAGAATGTGTCCAGGATTGTAGGGTGCAGACAGGCAAAGAAAAAGCCCAAGGTCCTTTCTGTTTCTGCTCCGAGGTAGACAACAAGTGCACACTTGGGGGGCACTAGCCCAGCCCTTCTTTCCTAAAAATGGTTAACCGGACATCAAGACTCATGCACATGTGTAGGCCCTGCCTTCCAGAGGCTCGTGTAGAGGATCATGAATTTGAACCCAGTCTGAGCTACATGAGACCCTGTCTCAAAGCACCTAGATTGTGACCAGGACTGTAGCTCTATTGGTAAAGTATTTGCCTAGCTCGTATGAGACCCTGGATTGGATCCCCAAGACTACATAAACCAGGTGTGGTAGTGCATGCTGGGAATCCTAGCTCCTGGGAAACAGAGGCAGACAGATCAGAATTTCAAAGTATTCTTCAGGTAGATAGCAAGTTGGAGAGTAGCTTGAGATATGTGAGACCCTATCTTAATTCTAAAAATTAAAAAATTAGCTGGACATGGTGGCACATGCCTTTAATCCGAGAACTCAGGAGGAAGAGGCAGGAGGATTTCTTTTTTTTATATTTATTTATTAAAGATTTCCATCTCTTCCCTGCCACCCCCCATTTCCCTCCCCCTCCCCCAATAAAGTCCCCCTCCCTCCTTAGGCAGGAGGATTTCTAAGAGTCTAAGGACAGCATGGTCTACACAGTGTGTTCCTGGACAGCAAGGTATACATAGTGAGTCTAAACAATGAAACTCACACACACACACACACACACACACACACACACACACACACACACACACAAAGATATCCGATCCAGAGAGGCAAAGGTACTTGCCACCAAGCCTAATAACCTGAGTTTGACCTAAGGATCCACATAGTGAGGGAAAGAACCAGCTCCTGCAAGTTGTCCTGTTTTCTCCACACAGGCACTGTCACACGCAGGCCCATACAAATGCACATAAAGTAAATAAATACATACAATACATACACGTGTATAACTAGTATAAATAGACAGACAGACAGGTTACTCCACTTTCCTGGATATCTCAGCTATGGGCTGGCCTCTGCCACATGGAACCAGCCTAAATTCCTTTTCCTTTCTCCACTGATCTTAGTAAAGGCTAAACTGATCTGGCTGATCTTTGTTGGTCTCCCGGCTGGACTAACGAAAACTTAAAAGAATTCCCCTAGGAACCAAATATCCAGACAGCACAGATGTAAATTGGACCTAGTGTCTCAGGGGCGTTTCAACCCGGCAGGGGAGGCAGAGAAGTTTTCCACACAAAAAGAGTATGTGCGTGAGCTGGGAGGGGTGCCCAGCAGAAAGAGAGGATTCTAGAAAGTTCTGGGGCCGGGCAGTGGGGGCGCACGCCTTTAATCCCAGCACTCGGGAGGCAGAGGCAGGCGGATCTCTGTGAGTTCGAGACCAGCCTGGTCTACATAGAAAGTTCTGGGAAGGAGAGAAGGAAATGAATAAACAAAAAAAAAAAAGTTGATAAGACGGTGGGTTCCTCAGTCTAGCCAGCCTTCAAGGTTATCTGTGACCTCCATCTACCAAACCTTGACTCCGGGGTCAACTCTGAGTTCAAGCAGAGGCCAGTACAGTGGTTCAGGGAGAGAGCTCATCCTCCTTACCATCCCTTCACTTTCGCTCTTTAGGACAAGGGGCAGTGGTATTAGATAAGAACTGGGGCTCAGGGTTCCTTGGCAAGTGTTTCCCAACACTGGGGGCCACTTTTCTCCCAGGATCAAAGGGCAGAGGTTGGGCCTGGCTCTGATAGCAGTCTCTGGAAAGAAAGCCAAGCCTCTCTCCTGGGCAGAGAGTGAACTCTGGAAGCTTGGAACTATAGGACCTAGTAGAGGAGCAGGCAGAGCAGGAGGTAGGATCCTGGGTCCTCAGCCTGGCCGGCTGTTTTGACACCTGCAGAGACTCAGTGTTTTCTTAGAGGTGAAGCAACCAGTGGGGACGCTCCATGCTGAGAACTGGCCTTGAGCGACTGAATCCTCAAGTCTGTGCTTTCCAGGAGAGTGAGGAAGATGCCAGAAACAGTTCACTGACCCCTGGGCTGAGAATATTTGTCACTGGATCCTTAAATTTTTCATTTCTACTTGGCAGATGAGAAACTGAATCCCACGAAGGACAGCCTTGGGCCCTTAGCTAGACTACACAGGGGAAAAAGGCAGGGAATCCACTTTGGACGAGCTTCAGGGCTCAGAGCTCAAACTCACATCCCTAGTTAGGCAGAGGAAGGACATCAGAACGCATTCTTGGCTATAAGTCCTTTCCCCCAAATGGAAGCAACCCTCTGCCTCCTACAACCCCTAATCCTCTTGAGTCCTGTAAAGGAAGCATTCCAGAGTGGAGGTGAGGGGTCCTGGAACAGGGAGCTGGCACCCTTCATCTCTATGCCTCCACCCAACCCGACAGTGCCAGGAATTCTTGCTTTGCCCAACCTCTCAAGAGCCACTGAAGAAATCAAAGGATACAGAATCAGTGGAGATTTCAACACGTGGGAGGGGGGTTGAGTAAAGAAGCAACATCTGGAAAACTGGAGCAAGGAAAATAAGGCTAAGGGCAGTACCTTGGGCATGGACAACAGGCATCCAGGCCCCAACAAAGCAGGCAAGCAGGCAGGCAAAGAGCCACAGTTTCATGGTGCAAACTAGATCTCTTCTCCAGGTGCCGGAAGGTTGAGTGGAGCCACCTATGGAAGTGGAAGGGAAAGATAAGGACACCAGTGTTTCAAGCCAGCCCCTGGAACTCTCTGAAAGAGAGGTGGGTGACAAAGGACGTGCTCTAGTCAGAGGAGGACTCACCAGTGCCGGTGTGATCCGGAGAGCTTGCGCCTGCTTCTAGGGTGTTCTGCCCGTGTGGAATCAATGGACTGGCTTCATCCTTTATAGTTAGAGCCCCACCCTGCATGACCTGCCCCCTCGCTTCTCTCCCTCCCTCCCGCCCTCCTGCTGCTCCTCCCCCTCCCCACCTGTTCTGTGAGACTTCTGTTGGGCTTCTATTTCCCACAGATAGACCAAGCCCTAATTTGCATCTGTCCCTCTGGGTTACCTGTTTCATGAACCTTGAGGTTGCCTCCACTTTATCCAGGCCTCTCAACCAGCATCTCCTCCCACTACCTTATTATATGGGGTCCAACATATCCCCAGTCCTCTCCCTTAACAGCTTTTTATCACCATCCTCATAGATACCTTCCTTTATAATTAACTGGCTTTTAAATTGCTTTATTACTTCTAGCTTTTTTACTATTTTGTACATGGGCGGAGGCACACACATTCACCATGGCATACCTGTGGGGTCAGAGGACAATGATCTGTTATTTCCTTTCATCATGTGGGTTCTAGGGATGGAACTCGGGTCGTCAGGCCTGGTGGCAGGTGCCTTTCCCCACTGAACCGAGGAGCTGAAATGCTTTTTTCTTGCTCTGTTTTAGCCTTAAATATACTCGCTCCTACATAAATATATATGTGTGTGTGTGTGTGTGTGTGTGTGTGTATACATACATACATACATGTGTGTGTGCATGCATACAGAAAAGCCAAGCTAAGAGGCCTGTGGAAGAGAGACCTGCAGTGTTAGTCCCTCTAAGCCTGGCCGCCTGAAGATATATTTTTCATTTTGTTCATTTTCCTGAAATTTCATAATTTCACTTAATGGTTGAATAAAGTTACAGTTGATGGTGCACTTTTAAAATTTTTATTTATTTGGGAGTTGGGGGTGTGAGAACCACATGGAGACCTGGGGACAACTCTGGAGAGTCAGTGGGACCCAGGAAAGATATTAAGGCCATCAGCCTTAGTGGCAGGCACCTTCAGCCATCTTATCCGATGGGGCAGTGACAGGTGAATTTCCCCCAGTATTGCACGGGGAATCATCTCAACAAAACAGTTTGGATGCTCAACTTACTAAACCTGGATGGAGGTGGGCGGTCCTTGGACTTCCCACAGGTCAGGGAACCCTGATGGCTCTTCAAGCTGATGAGGGAGAGGGACTTGATGGGGGGAGGGGGAGGGAAATGGGAGGCGATGGCGGGGAGGAGGCAGAAATCCTCAATAAATAAATAAATTTTAAAAAAAAAAGAAAAAAGAAAGAAAAAAAAAACCGAAAAGAAATGCTCTCGTTTGGAGTGTGAAGCCAGGATCCAGGTAACGGCGTGTCTTCTGTCTGCTGCAGCAAGCGAAACAAGCTTCATTCTTTTTTCCTTTGGTTAACTTGACTCACTGGAGGATAAAGAAGTGTTTCAGAAGATCAGGCAGGGTGGGGGGAGGCGGCGGGAGGCCTGCCACAAGACCTCATAGTTGATTGGTTTTTCCTTTTTTATCTCCCTCCTCGGAGGCTGGCTACCCAACCCTCTCTCCCTGGCTATTTCTCACACTCTGAATCTCCTTTCTCCGGCCCGATTTAGTCCTACTCAGTCGGGGCCTCTTGCCTGGGTGGGGGTGGGGGTGGTGCTAGCGAACTGCAGGTGAATGAGGCTTAAGGCCTGGCGGGATGAATGGAGCTCAGAGCCACAGGCACCCAGGGGAAGGTGGAAAGTTGCGGTCTATGTTTGGAGAACAGCACCAGGGTGTACTGCCCGCGGGCAGTTTGAGGAATGGCACTAGAGGGTGGGACTTGATGGTGATTTGAATGGGGTTAGTGGATAGAATTTAAAGCCAGCGTATAACAGAGCAAGAACTGAATAGAAGAGTTTGCGGCGTAAGTAAGGTAGGGCTTGCTGGGTGAGGTTTACGTGGGGTTGAGGCGTGCAAATTCAGCTACAGCACCAGCTGGGGAGGAACGCAGCAGTCTTTTTGTAGAGGGGCTGCAAGTCCCACCCTTATCCCCCAGACCAGTGAACTTCTCAGGTCCCTCAGCCTGTGGATCCGGGTGGGGGAGGCTGGATTGGGACGCCGCAGCTCCGCGTGGCTGCAGGCTTGGAGACGCAGCGTGGCTAGCTGCAGCGTGGCAAACTAGCCGGCTGGCTATGGCCCATTGCTTCCCAATACCTGCTGAGACCAAGTTTCAGGGGGAGTTCCTTGGAATGTGTACCCACTTTCCCAACATGAGGATCAGGGCTTGTCCCGCCGGCTGCCTTCATGGGGAAAAGGAGAGTGAATCTAAGAGAGTAACTTGATACAGGTTCATATGCCTGCAGGTGCAGGCGTGTGGGCAGGAGACAGACGGTCAACGGTCACAAGGCCATGAATTAAAGACAAAGTTCTAGACTGGGGGCGTAGAGTTAATAGAGTGCTGGCCTAGGATGCATGAAAACTGAGGTTCTAGTGTTACCACCACATAAAACTGGAGGCGCACATCTCTAATCCCAGCATTTGGAAAGACAGGTGCAGAAAATCAGAAGTTCAGGGCCAGCCTGGGATTTATGAGTCTCTCCCCACCACACACACGCACTGCATGAGACATCCAAATTCAAGGTCTGCCTGGACTGCGGAGTTCAGAGAGTTTAGGAGCAACTCAGTAAGGCTCTGCCTTAGTAAAAAGAGGACTGTGGTAGAGTGTTTACCTAATATATAACCCTGTACCAATCAGGGAAGAGTCAGAAATGCTACAAATCCCAGTACTAGCGAATCCAAGGGAGAAAGATGATAAGTTTGAGACCAACCTTAGCTGCATAGTGAGATTTCCCCTCTCAACAGCAAGAACAACAAACATTGTTCTTGAAATGTGTAGTCCTCCCATGGTGGAGGGCTGCAAAGCAGAGACCTGAAGGTCATCAGCAATGGTGCAGGTATGGGTACTATTTGAGCATCCCAGGCTGAAGTGAGGGTTCTCCTGAAGTCATTTTTGCACTTCAGACCCACAGCTCTCCTGAAGCTCTAGTAACAAGAGGCTGGCAAGCCTGACTGTCTGAGAGAAGCAGCTGGGTACCCTCCTTCACACCACACCCGTTCATCTCACGGGGATACTCGGTACTCCAGGTAGCTGTCAGCCAGTCCTGACTCACCTTGTGCCCAGTGAACCCTTTCGGTTTATTTTCTTTTCCATTTTTCATGTGAGTGTGTGTGTGTGCAAGTTTTTGCCTGTGTGTAGGTGTGAACGCGCCTGTGTGTGTGTGCATGTGGAAGTCTGAGGTTGCTATCAGGAAACATCTTCCACCGTTCTGTTCATTGAGGCAGGACGGGCCATCAAGTCCACAGCACGCTGAAAGGACCTGCTCTCCCTAGAAGTCGCTCCCTAGCCATTCCATTTTACTTTTTGAGACGGAGTCTCTTCAGTCCAGGATGGCCTTGAAGACCTGATCCTTCCGCCTCTGCATGCAAAGTGCTGGGGTTTCAGGCACACGCCACCATGCTCAGTTTATAAGGTGCTGGGGCTAGAACCCAGGATTTTGTGCATAGCAAGCCTCATTTTTTGTATACTTGAGGTTTTTATTTATTTCTAAATTAGCATGCAGAGTATCAGGCATTGTTATGGTGTTTCAAACTTTAGAATATTTTATGACATTATTTTATTGTGTATATGTGTGAGCATATGCAAGACAGAGGACAACCCATGAGAGCTGGTTCTCTCGTACCATCATGTGAGTCTAAAGGATTGAACTCAGGTCGTCATCAGTCTTGGCAGCAAGCATTGTACCCCCTCATCACATCTTTTCGCTTATTTTCACATGCACCCATCATATCTTTACTCTTACTTTATGTGTGAGTGTTTTGTCTGCAAATATCTGTGCACCATGTGTGTGCCTGGTGCCCAAGAAGGCCAGAAGAGGTGTTGAGTCAGCTGGGACAGGAGTTCCAGACCGCATGTGAGAACTGGAAATCGTGTCTAACTTCTCTAAAAGAGCAGTAAGTGCTCTTAAACACCGAGCTGGCCCTCCACCCTCTTGGGGTTTCTTAAACATTACTTTTATTATTTTAAATTATATGGAGGTGTGTGTATCTTTCAAGATAAGTGCACACCAGTGCAGGTACTCACAGAGGCTAGAGGCATCTCATTCCTAGCACTTAGGGAGTAGAAACAGGAGGCTCAGAAATTCAAAATCAGCCTCAACTTGTGTTTAAAGCCAGTCTAGGCTACTTGAGACCCTGTCCTAAGAGGGAAAAAAAAGGACGGGGGCTGGGAGATGGTTCTGTGGATAAAGGAATTAACCAACAAGTCCAACAGCCTGACTTTCATCCCCAGAACCCACACAGCAGAAGGAAGGACTGATTTCCACAGGTGTGTTGTGCATGCATATGTTTCTCTCTCTCTCTCTCTCTCTCTCTCTCTCTCTCTCTCTCTCTCTCTCTCTCACACA
>NW_004949113.1:328818-336633 GCF_000317375.1 Microtus ochrogaster
CACTAGCTCCAGGGAATTTGAGTTCCTCTTTTGGCCTTTATGATCACTTGAACTCACCTGCACACACTCACACACACACACACACACACACACACACACACACTCAAAAAGGAGTGGAGAGAAGGCTCAGCAGTTGCACACTGCTTTTATAGAAGATCCGAGTTCAGTTCCCAGCACCCAAGCTGGGCATCTCACAAACACGTGTAACTCCAGCTCCAGGGGATCAAATGCCTCTGGCTTCCAAGAGCACCTTGCAGGCACACAAACTCACATAGACCAACATATAATTAAAAGCAAAATTAAGAAAAACAGAGAGCATGTTAGTGTCCTAGGCCATGCTGTCACCATGGCCATACTGATCAAGATGGCCTGTGCTGCCACTGGGGCCATGGTGATGTCCAAGTCTGTGGTCCTGCTGCAGCTAGAGTCTGTGTTCATCTCCGTGGCCCCTCTTACCACAGGGGCCATAGGAACCATGCACATTGAAATCTGAGGGCTATGCTGAGCCAGCATCATCCTTCAATGGCCTGAGAGAGTTGGTCCTGCCCCTTGCTGGCCACTACAGCAGAAGAACTGGGCCCACCTCTCATGGGAGAGCTGGCTCCACACTTAAAAGAGATGACCCCAGCCCTCACCACAAGCATGGGAGAGTGCCTGATGGCATGGGTGTAGAAGAGCTGACTCTGCCCCTTTAAGGTGCCAGGGAAGGGTGGGAGGCCCAGGGGCCTGGACTGACCAAATCAGCTACCTCCCAGGCACTCATTCAGGGCTTTGAGTTGGTCCTTCTTTCCCACATCTACCCCATCTATGACCTGCTGAAGCGTGTGAAGGGACTGGTCCTGCAGAACCATAGCTGCAGGACCTCCATGACTCAGGGCAACAGCAGAATATCTAAGAGGAGTTTCTATGATGGTGTATGTGGTTCAAGAGGCCTTGAACCACAACAACTCATTGCAGTGAACATTTGCAAGTAAACTGTAGAGGACAATGGGGTCTACTGCATGGCACGTTGCAACTCCCAATGCCACTAAGATGAATGAAAAGGTGTTGGAGAGGTGGATGAGATGGCCAGTGGCATCAGTGACAGAGCGTGGGTTGCATGGAGGAGCAGGTACCAAGCTGGAGTAAAGCTAGATACCCTAGGCCAGAGTGGGCATGGAACTAGGAGCCCAACCCTGGCTGGCTACCCCTGCTTGCCTTGGGCCCAGCCTTTTGTACAGCCCCCAACTCTGCTTCTGGTTTGCCACTTCACCATTCTCTAGTGAGGCTTGCCTAGCGTGTATGAAATCCTGGGTCTGACCCCTGCACTCTATAAATCTAGGTGTGGTCACCTTTCATCCAGCACTCAGGAGGAAGAGGCAGGAGGACCAGAAGTTCAAGGTCATCTCCTGCTACGTTTGAGGCCAGCCTGGTTTATCCAAGACTCACCTCCCACCCCTGTGCACTGGGGGTAAGACTAGGATGAAGAAACTCAATGCTCTGGTGAAAGGGGTGGTATGGAAATGGGGAAAGCCCAGAGTGACTCCCACTGCCACCTACTTTTCAAAAGTGGGAATGCAAGCCATATAGTGCATGCCAGACACTCATAGGAAGGGACCTCTCAAGGCCATGGGTGCTCACAAGTTTAGGGAGAGCAGAAGTTGACTTGCCTATACCCTACTGTCCCACTTGTGCTCATTAGTTTTGTCAACTTGGCACAAACAATAATCCCCTGGGAAGAGACTTGGTGAGAAGTTGATGGATCAGGTTGGCCCGTGGGAAGGTCTGTCTGGGATCATCTTCATTGACTTCACTGATGTGGGAAGATCTAGCCTGGAAGTGGTCATCAACACTCCACGCTTTGGGGTCCTGGACTGTATAAGAATGGAGAGAGTGATCTGGGCACTGCTCTTGACTGTGGATATGACTGAACACCTCAATTTCCTGCTGCCTTGACCTTTCTGAAGGGATGGATCTACCAGGGCAAACATGACTTTGGCAGGTCTTGTCTTTCCCCCATCCCCTCTGTCTTACTAAAAACCACTAGATTACATTCTGAAAGTGAATACCCATATTTCCTTATTTAGCCACTTCCTCCCCTTCCTCAGACTGAATACCAAGGTCTAGCTATAAAGTACTGAAGCTCAGCAATCAAAAGCCCCCCCTTCCGCTAACCTAATTAACATATCCAATCAAAATTAAATGCCTCATCCTAACATGGGGTTTCCTTTTTTCCCTGTGTGCCATGCCTGTCTCCTCTCTACCCAGAGGCAGTCCTTTGTCCTTCCAGGGAATCCCTTTCCCCTCTCCCTTGTTCTTTTTCCCTTCTCCCTCATCCTCTGTCTCCTGCCTTTATCTCTTATTCCCTACTCTTTGTCCCTGTGGGGCAAATAAATCTCCTTTGTGTTAAGAACTTGGTCCTGGAGGGCTGGAGAGATGTCTCAGTGGTTAAGAGCACTGGCTGCTCTTCCAGAGGTCCTAAATTCAATTCCCAGCAACCACATGGTGGCTCACTACCATCTATAATGAGATCTGGTGCTCTCTTCTGGGGTGTAGGTACACATGCAGGCAGAACACTGTACATAATAAATAAATAGATAAATAAATAAATAAATAAATAAAGCTTATTAAAAAAAAAAAACTTAGTCCTGAAGTGCCTCAGCTGGTCCCTTCACTCTCTGCAGGAATGAAGTGTAGCTTGCAATTGTGAGCTAAAATAAACAATCTCCTTTGTAGGAGTTTGCATCAGAATGCGCCCTGGGATCACGTGTTTGAATACTTGGTCCCCAGTTGGTGGGACTTTTCAGGAAGGATTAGGAGGTGTGGCCTTGTTGGAGGAGATGTCACTGGGGGTGGACTTTAAGGTTTCAAAAAGTCATGCCATTCCCAGTTAGCCCTCTCTGCCTCATGCTTGTGGGTGGATATACAAGCTCTTAGCTACTCTCCAGCACCATGCCAGCCTGTCTGCTGTCACGCTCCCCACCATGATGATCATAACCTGGCTCTCTGGAGCTGTGAACCCTAAAGAGATGCTTTCTTTTCTAAGTCACCTCCTTCTGCTGTTTTGTCACAGCAATTGAAACACCTTTCTCCCTAAACTGTTTTGTTGGTGTTTTATCACAGAAAGAAAACCAGGGCAGGAGTCACTCCCAACCTCCCAGTAGTCCACTCAGCCCTGGGAGTGCGGTTGGAGAGAGGAGTTAGCTCATCCCCACTGTGACTCTGGGGTTCCTTAGAACTTCCGCTTCTACTTGTGTCCTGCCAAACCTGAGATGTTTCATTTGACAACTTGAGTTCTAGAATCATGTCAAAACAAACCCCTGTATTTGTCTGTGAGGGAGTTTCTAAACTTAGGTTAACTGAGCTGGGAAGGCCCACTGTGAGAGTGGGCAGCACAATCCCATGGCTGGAGTCCTGAACCCATCCTTGTCTCCCTGTAGGATTCCTTTCTCAGCAATCTGGAGTTGGGTAAGTCTTCTTTGGCCTTGGCAGGAACTGGGGTCTCCATCTCATCCACTCTGGCAGCGTGGGAGGGCTCATCCATTGGAATAAATGCTCATGTACAATATAGTGCCCTCATGTCCCCTAGGATATAATAAACTCACATGACACTGTTGATCCACAAGAGAAAAGAGTGGTTGCATGTGCATCTACACAGCAAGCCTACTGAATCCAGGCCCAAAGTCCTGAAGGCCAACATGGATAAAGTGCTTTTCTTCAAGAAGAAAAGAGTCTAGGATGACAAAGAGAGTCAGGCCTTCCATTAGGTGCCAGTCAAAGGCCTGGAGCTTTACTTTCTGGTTTTATGAACCGTGGATTATGAGGGAAAGATCCACCCTTAGTGGCCTTCAAACATGAGAATTTCTCCCTTTCTTTCTTTCTTTCTTTCTTTCTTTCTTTCTTTCTTTCTTTCTTTCTTTTTTCCTTTCTTCCTTTCTTTCTTTCTTTTTGTGGGGGGGTTTGGTTTCATGCACCCTGCATTAATCAGGGTTTTGTAGGAGGAGGGCCCACTTGTACTTCCTAGCCGCCCAGCTAGCTTACACCTGAAATAATCACACAGAAACCATATTAATTAAATCACTGCTTGGCCCATTAGCTCTAACTTCTTATTGACTAACTCTTACATCTTAGTTTAACCCATTTCTATTAATCTGTGTATTGCCACGTGGCAGTGGCTTACTGGGTAAAATTCCCAATGTCTGTCTCGGGCGGCTCCATGGCATCTTCCTGACTTCACTCTTCTTTCTCCCAGCATACAGCCTAGTTTTCCCCACCTAGTTCTGTTCTTCCCTGCCATCTGTATATCGCCACATGGCAGTGGCTTACTGGCAAAGATTCAGCATGTCTGATTCTGGCAGTTCCATGACGATAGACTTGCTGGAACTTTGCTGGTAGGCCACAACCTCATGGTGATACACAGATTAATAGAAATGGGTTAAATTAAGATGTAAGAGTTAGCCAATAAAAAGTTAGAGCTAATGGGCCAAGCAGTGATTTAATTAATACAGTTTCTGTGTGATTATTTCAGTTCTGGGTGGCCAAGATGAAAATAAGTGGCCTCCTGCTATAAGGTTCTCTAAAGAAATGAATATATATATATATATATATATATATATATATATGTATAGTATATGAACATATATATTATACACATAAATTCATTTTATCAGATTCTGAGGATATGGATAAGGTGTCCCTAACTGCTTATATGAAATATATGTATGGGAATTATTAGAACAGTTTCCGGGAGGTAGTCTGGGTAGTCCCACAATAACTGTCTCCTGGCAGAAAGGCCAAGAGTCTGGTAGTTGTTCGGTTCACAAGACTCAGCAGTCCCAGTCTGGTGCTGGAGTCTTGGAGGATTCCTAGAAAGCCGAGGGTCTTTAGTCTAATACCAGGGAAGTAATGCCTCAGCAACAGGACAGGTAAACTTACAAGAATGAGAACACTCAGGCAGAAAGCAAAAGCTTCCTTCTTCCAATGGGGCCTTTGAGGTCCAGCCCCAGGATCCTCTTCAGGGTTCAGATCGGATGGTACAGCAAGTGAAAGGCACTTTTTTCTTAGGATAGCTGAGGGCAAATGAACTCTCTCACACATGCTGTTCTAAACAAATCTCTTTATCCTTCTGCTTCCATTCTAATTCTCTTGTCCTGATTCTAATTCCTTCTGGATTCTTCTCCTCTACCCTCAAAACTCCCCTTCTCACAGAAGCCTTGAAGTGATTGAAAAAATGGCAAGAGTTGCTTCTCTTTGGTCAAAAGCACTTTCCTAGGGTCAGCGACACATAGCTGAGCCATTGCCATGGCAACACAAGGTTCCAAAGTTACAGGACTAAGACTGTGACAGGTTTGGGGTGCACAGAGTCCAGTGACAAACTTTGCGACACAGGTCTGTTGCCAGCTACTCTTGGCAAACAAAGAATTGGCATGCCTTCCTTAGGATGCTTTGTGTAGCAACCTTGGTTGGGACATCTGTGACTCTGACCTTGTGCATAGCTGTAAAGTTTCAAACTTATGATCTATTTACAAAAAGCCTTTAGTCTAGCTTGAACTTGCTTGGAGGTAAAAAGTAAGATAATTGTGTGCAGTTTATGTTAGACTGATGAGAAATTGTTGTTTTCTGACATTAGTCTGAGTAAAAGAAACAAAGTAGGCTTTTAAGTGTTTACAGTCCTTTGGGACAATAGATCTAGTTATGAAGCATGTCCTAGTATTTTTTCTATATGTCAAAATTATATGATAAATGAAAAGTCATCTTCCTGACTACCCACAGATATATGTGCCCAATACTATTTTCATGAGATAAACACGCTAGCAGTGAGAATACACCCAAAGCTTAAGGAAGAAATGAAACAGCATAGGAGAGAATTACAGATGCAGGCAACCAGTTTTCAGAGTCAGTGGTCCTGAATCTCCATCAGTGTCTGGTGGGTTGATACCCAAATTATCAATTGCCATATGCTGTATACTTCCCAGGCCTCTGACATTCTTCCATGTCCTTTTGTATGGGCTGCCAACAGAACATGGTTTAGCATCTTTCCAGTAACAAAAAAAAAAAAAAAAAAAAAAAAAAAAAACCTCCTTCACCAGCGTGGTCAGCTTGGGTTCTTGTTGGTTCCAGATGTAGTTCACAGCCAAGATTAGTTACCACACACCTCAAGCTGGTCTCAAACTCTCTACACAGACAAAGATGGCTTTGAGCTTTGAACTCACTGTGTACCCAAAAATAGCCTTGAACTTTTGATCCTCTTGCCTCACAAGTGCTAGGAACCGCACACATTCTCCACCATGCTTGGTTGATTACAGTGCTGCAGTTGGAACCCAGGACTACATGCATGCTTGAAAGGACTCTATTAGCTAGAGAATCTGTTCTCCTCTCCACCACCCTGTGTAATGAAGTCTCAAGAGAGCCTGCTCAAGTTCTGTGATGTACTGATCCCAGTCTCTGCCTCTGCCCCTTCCAAACACTGCATTAGTCATCTTTATGTTGCTGTGACAAAATACTTGAGAAATGAACTGAAAGGAGTAAAGAGGCATTTTGATTCCCTTTCAGAGGTTTCATCCTTTGTTTTGTTGCTTAAGGCTATTGTGAGTCAGAAGAGCACGGTGAGGGGCAAAGCTGCTCAGTTCAGGGTCATCAGGGAGGAGAGAAGGAGGGAGAAATTATAAAAAGAGCCTGAGCATAAGGTACAGTCCCCAAAAGCCAGGAGTAGTAGCACGTGATGCCTATAATCCCAGTACTTAGGAAATGAAAGCAGAAATATCAGGTCAAGAGCAACAGCACAGCCTCAGCTACACAGCACGTTTACTGGGCTTATTTACAAAGCATGAGTGAGGGGTTATAGTCAGAACATGGGTGACTCTGAAGCAGACACTGAAAAGACCTTCACCTAACATGGATGATGGCTTCCCCAGAGCTAAGCTACATGAATCATGCCATTCTCAATGAATCTACCCCATCCTATGTTCACTAGCACCTCCTGAGACATGATGCTATTTGGCACTAGGGCAGAACTGCACAGAGATGGCTGGAAGGAGCAGCTGGACTCTTTTGTAAACCAGCATGGTTAATCTAATGACTATGGTGGCCGTTTTACTTGAATACTAAATGAGAACAAGATGGACGAATTGACTATGAGTGTGTGTGTGTGTGTGTGTGTGTGTGTGTGTGTGTGTGTGTGTGTAATTTCAGGTCTTGGGAAGCAGAAGAGGGAACATGGCTAAATAAAGGCTAGCCTGACCTATCTGACAAGTTCCAGGCCAACCTAGGCTACATAGTGAGATACCTCCAAATATCACAAGGCAGTTTTTTAAAATGATGGGTGGGGCCTGGAAGATGACTTGGTAGTTAAGAGCACATACTGCTCTTCCAGAGGACCCAAATATGATTCCCAGCTTTCAAATCAGGAAGCTCACAACCACCTATAACTCCAGCTTCAGGGCGACCAACACTTTTGGCCTTTGTAGGCACCTGCAATCCCATGTACATATCCTATCCCCATACATACACATAATTATAAATAATAACAATAAAATTTTAGAAGAGAAAAAAAATAACTCGGGTTGGCAAAATGCTTGCTATACAAGCATGAGGGCCTGTGCTCTATCTCTAGAACCCATATAAAAAGCCAGGCATGGAGGTAGGTACTAGAGAGACAGTGACAGGAAAATCCTTTGGGCTTGGTTGCAAGCCACCCTAATCTATCCCATGACCCCCAGGGCCCAATAAGAGATATGTCTCAGCCCACACTGGAACACTGGACTGAGCTCCCAAAGTCCCAATGAGGAACAGAAGGAGGGAGAAGATGAGCAAGGAAGTCAGGACCAAGAGGGGTGC
>NW_004949113.1:337098-338049 GCF_000317375.1 Microtus ochrogaster
AAAAAAAAAAAAAAAATTTAAAAAAAAAAAGAGACATGTCTCAGTAAATAAGGTGTGCAGCAAATTTTGATCTCTGGTCTGTACGTGAACATATACATGGGCACCTTCATATACACAAGAACACAAAAAGAAGAGTTGGGTGCAAAAAAACCAGAAATCTGAAAGAGAAAGTGATAGTAAGGTCCTGTCATATAATAGTTAGTTGGCTGGACTCTGAGAAAGTGGTGGCGGCCCCTTCTACAGAGTGAGTCTGCACAGATGTGGGGGAGGGTGAAAGTGTAATTTATTGATTTATGGTCTACTCTGGAGTGGCCAAGAATGAATGGGGTCACTGTCCTTAAGGTCCAGGACAACATGGGTCACTCTGTGACCCAGGAAACAAAATTTGTGGGACTTTGCCAGTCTTGACCCCAAATGATTGTGCTTGGTGGAGAAATACTGGACTGGGTATTAGGGAGTGGGTCCAGAGGGCAGTCTGTAGACTTAGGCTCTCCAAGGTGGCTCAGTTCAGTGACCTAGGTTTACCTTCTAGCTGAAATAATATTTTCCTATTACATTTATTTATTGCGTGTCCACATATCCACATAAGGAGGTCGGAGGACAACTCGCCCAAGCCAGTTCTTTCCTTCTAACATGTGGGTTCAGGGGATAAAACTCGGGTGACCAGGCTTGGCAGCAAGCCATCTTACCTGATGAGCCATCACAGCAGCTCTTCACACACACTTTTAAAAACCTTTATGTGTGTGTGTATGTTTAAGTGCAGAAGTCAAACGGCAACCTTGGATGTTGGTTCTCTCTTCCCACCTTGTTTGAGACAGGGTCCCTTGTTCATTGCTGCATATAGAAAGTATAACAATGGGCTGGAGAGATGGCTCAGAGGTTAAGAGCATTGCCTGCTCTTCCAAAGGTCCTGAGTTCAATTCCCAGCAACCACATGGTGGCTCACAACCA
>NW_004949113.1:339089-341054 GCF_000317375.1 Microtus ochrogaster
GACTGCTCTTCCAGAGGTCCTGAGTTCAATTCCCAGCAACCACATGGTGGCTC
The DNA here is from genome assembly GCF_000317375.1 of Microtus ochrogaster. Taxonomy (NCBI): domain Eukaryota; kingdom Metazoa; phylum Chordata; class Mammalia; order Rodentia; family Cricetidae; genus Microtus; species Microtus ochrogaster. The sequence goes on from NW_004949113.1 coordinate 339,143, forward strand.
ACAACCATCTGTAATGAGATCTGGCGCCCTCCTCTGGCGTGTGGGCATATATGGAGGCAGAATGTTGTATACATAATAAATAAATAAATCTTTAAAAAAAAAAGTCTACCACTCACACATACAATCTACAAGAGCATTTATTTCTTGAGAGCAAATTCCAGCACGCAAGGATCAGCCACATAAGATGGTAGCGGTCCGGAGAGAAGCTCAGAGTTAGGTAATCTCCAGCAAACACAATTGGTTAAGCAAGCAATGGTTACATTAGTTTAAATTTGATTGGCTGTGGCACCTTTAGCTAAATCAGAATAAGCCTAGCCCTGTATCAGAAAAGGGGGCACAACTTGCAGGATCTGCCCTTTTCTGATTGGCCGACTCTAGTCTGCCAGGACCAAGCAGGCTGTGGGGGTGCCTCTGGCCCCTGGTACACCATCATGGAAACTCTTCTTAGATGCCCTACTGTTGCCCTGAGTCATGAAGATTCTGCAGCTATGGTTCTGCAGGACCAGTCCCTTCACATGCTTCAGCAGGTCATAGATGGGGTAGATGTGGGAAAGAAGGACCAACTCAAAGCCCTGAATGAGTACCTGGGAGGTAGCTGATTTGGTCATGGGCCTCCCACCCTTCCCTGGCACCTTAAAGGGGCAGAGTCAGCTCTTCTACACCCATGCCATCAGGCACTCTCCCATGCTTGTGGTGAGGGCTGGGGTCATCTCTTCTAAGTGTGGAGCCAGCTCTCCCATGAGAGGTGGGCCCAGTTCTTCTGCTGTAGTGGCCAGCAAGGGGCAGGACCAACTCTCTCAGGCCATTGAAGGATGATGCTGGCTCAGCATAGCCCTCAGATTTCAATGTGCATGGTCCCTATGGCCCCTGTGGTAAGAGGGGCCACGGAGATGAACACAGACTCTAGCTGCAGCAGGACCACAGACCTGGACATCACCATGGCCCCAGTGGCAGCACAGGCCATCTTGATCAGTGTGGCCATGGTGACAGCATGGCCTAGGACACCAACATGCTCTCAGGTTGACCAGAACTCAGGTATTCATATGACCATTGATATTAATAGGAGCCATGGGCACCAATGCAGACTCTGGCTGCTGTAGGGCCATGGACCCAGCCACAGTCCTTGGCAACAGCTCAGGCCCAGATGTCACTATGGCCCCAGGTGGCAGCCCAAACTCAGGGCATTGGCACAGTCTTCAGTGTGGTAACTTAGGTCCGGAGATCCTGCCTCCCCTCATTTAAAAAAAAAAAAAAAAGATGTGTTTGTAGCCATATGGTAAAGTCATAGAAAAATTACCTTACCCCCACTTTACATAGACTCCAGGGATAGAACCTGGGCTGTTATCAGATAAGCCATCTTGCTTAACCAACACTTCCCCTGTTTTTGACATCCATGTCTGGTTTGCATAGTCCCTGCTCCCAACCTCCCTCCTCTTTAGGCAGAGTTCTCCGCTTGACTCATGTTTTACTTTACTTTTTCTAGGTGACTTTGATAAAATACTCCAACCAAAAACAATTGGGAGAAGAAAGGATTTATTTTTCTTACACTTCTAGATGGAAGCCAAGGCAGAAACTGAAATAGAAATCATGGAGGAACACTAATGTCTGGCTTGCTTTCTATTTTTTGTTTTGTTTTTTTGTTTTTTTTTTATATCTATTTTATCTTTTATCATAACAAAGGAAAACTATAACTATCCCTTCTTCAACTCCATCAAAGACTCCAGAAAGATATAATATTACCTAAGCAAACAAGAAATCCAAACTCTAGAAATGACAGAGACATCTCGCTGCCTGGACAGTCACCCAAAGTTCCTCTGCACTGTTGGGGCATCCATCTTCGGCCTACAGGCCCATAGTCTCCAGCAGACATTTTCATCAAGCAGGAAATTCCAAAGACAGTTCAGTCACTTTC
>NW_004949113.1:342835-371161 GCF_000317375.1 Microtus ochrogaster
AAAAAAAAAAAAAAAAAATCCTTCATGTTGAGCATGGTAATACTTGCCTGTGATCTCAGCTCTGACAAGTGAGCAGGATCAGTGTTCAAAGTCCTCCTTATTACAGAGACTTTGATACAGCCTGGGATTCAGGACACCCTGACTGCAAACAAATTAACATCCGCTTTTTATGTGCATGTTTTTATGCATGTATGTACACATATGTGGGCCATGTATGTACATGTTTGGAGGCCAGAAAAGAGCATCAGACAGCTGGGTGCTGGGATCTGAACTCTGGTGGTTGAACAGTACTTGCTCTTAACTGCTCAGCCATCTTTCCATAACTGCCCCCTCCAATTACTTTTGTGTGGAGTGTATGTCAGATGCCTTAATTGATCTGCACCTTCTTTTTTGATGCAGGGTCTCTCGCTGAAGCTGAAGCTAGACTACTGAGTTCCAGGTTGCTCCCTGAGTCAGCCTCCTCATGTACTACAGAATCTGCTCTTTGCACAGGTGCGGGAGGATCTGAGCTCAGGTCCTCAAGGTTTTATGACAAACTATTTACCACCTGGACCATCTCCCTAGTTTAAGCCTCCTGTTTTACAATTTTTTTCTCAAAAAAAAAGGCAATTTTTAAGTTCTAATGTTTTGTTGTTTTTAATTCTTGGAGAGAGTTTCATGTAGTCCAGGCTGGCTTCAAATCGACTACACAGCCCAGAATGACCTTAAGTTAGTGAGCCTCTCACCTCTACCTCTTAAGAGCCAGGATTATGGGCCTGCACCACCATTCCTGGCTTGACAATTTTTCTTTAAGATAATCACTGTTGACTGGTTTGTGGACACTGAAATTTGTATTTCATTGAATTTTCACATGTGTTATCATAAATTATAATCATGGAGGATTCCAATAGGTCTTTATTATCTTACAACAATAATAAATAAGCATCATAAATCTCAAATTATGTATTATCAGACTGTTTATAGCAGTTTCCTCTCAGGTTAGTTTTCCACTCTGGACCAGACGTGCTGTGGGGAGGAAAACATTCCATCCTGCAGGTAAGCTCCTTAAACTCAGGAAGTAAATAACTCAAGGCCTTCGGGAAGTCCTTGAGACTGACCAGATCTGCTAAGCCCTTCCTTCCCCCACCAGGCACATGCTATAAGGACTACTAAGAGACGCTCTCAGACCAACACAGCAGCTTGGAAGGAGCAGAAACCTACCTAGCTGCCTAGAAAAGGGGCAGTCTCCAGTCTATTGAACTGCCTGCAGGTCGTGTAGTCTGCTCCAGGTTTGCAGCTTTTTTTTTTTTTATTGTCACCCATGTGGAGGTGGGACATTTTGGTGATCCAGCTGACTAAGTCATTCCTGCCCCTGTAAGTAACCACCATAAAACTTACTGGTTTACTAAGCTGGACTTTGGTGGCATCTTCATTCCAGTCTCTTGTTGGTTCCCTACGTGGGCTAAGTAGAAATTTGCTAATGTCTGAACCCCAGGAATAATGTCATACAACAGGCTAAATCAAGGTGCCGAAGGGCTGATCCTTCTGCAGGCTCTTGACAGTATTCCTTTTCTGGCTTCCACAGGTCCTTCACCCCTGGTCCAAAGCTCAGTCCCCATCTTTAGGGATGGCAGCAGAGCTTTTCCCAGTCTTTCTGGCCCTGTTCTCTAGCTTCCCTTTTAGGGGGATGCTGTGGTGACAGTCATAGATGGGGACGTGCCTCCCACATTCTCTCAGATTCCAACTGTGGCAACAAAGTTGTGTCCCTGAAGTACTCAGCCAGGAATGGGTGGAGCAAGCCAAATTTTCAAAGTTTATTATTCAGGTTAAAAAAGCCAATGTAAGATTAGGTACTTACCACCAAATCTGATGATTCCAGTTTAATCCCCAGGACACACATTAGGAGAGAACTGAGTACCCTGAGTTGTCCTCTGACTTCAGTATGTGCACTGTGGCAAGCATACACATAACTAAATTTAAATTTTTAAAAAGCATAAGCAGAATAATCTCTGAATGGAGGGTGGACCAAGCCAATCAACAGCAACAGAAAGTATATAGCATCTGACAGACAGGTCTGGGTCCTGCATCCCTCCTCCCCTGGCCCACCACTGGCACAATCTAATATCTTTCAGGAACAGGAAGAGGCTTTCTCAGAAGCTGTACATACCCATAATTCAGACTGTAACAATTAGATCCACAAATATGCTGAGGGCATAAGTACTCCCAGCTGCTGAGAAAGAGCAAAGGTACCTTGTGTGTGCTCCTGTGGGGGAGGTGGGGGGGGACCTCTATGGGAGCCAGCTGGAATTTGCAGTCTGGCTTTTTTTTTCTTCCCGAGACAGGATTTCTCTGTAGCTTTGGAGCCTGTCCTGGAACTAGCTCTTGTAGACCAGGCTGGCCTCGAAATCTCAGAGATCCTCCTGCCTCTGCCTCCCGAGTGCTGGGATTAAAGGCGTGTGCCACCACTGCCCAGCGCAGTCTGGCTTTTTACTAGAGCTTCCCTTCCTCTTTCTGGTTGGCTACCTTGTACCAGCTGCAAACTTTCTTATTCCCCTGCATTCCAGCACTGTGTGTGTGTGCAAATGTATGTGGAGGCCACAGGCCAATATTGGGCATCTTCCCCAATCACTCTCAACCTTGCTTTTTGGTTTTTGAGACAGAGTCTCACTGTGTATCCCTAGTTGGCCTGGAACTCCCTATGTATACCAGGATAGCATTGAACTTAAGAGATCCGTTTGCTTCTTCCTCCTAAGTGTTTGTGTTAAAAACATGAGCCATCATCATGCTCAGCCACTGGTTTTGTTTTGCTTTTTGAAAGAAAGAGCTTTTCACTGTTTGGCTGGCTAACCTGCTTGGATAGCAAGCCACAGGGACCTTTCTGTCTTCCCAATACTGACTTCAGGTGTGCAATATCTGGTGGCTGCTCCTGGGTTTTTTGTTGCTGTTGTTGTTTGGTTGGTTTTGTTTGTTATCTTTTTTTTCTTACCCTTTAACCACAGAATCTCACTATGAACCCCTGGATGGCCTAGAACTTATGTAGCCTAGACTGGCCCAAATTGCCAGCAATCCTCATGTCTCTACCTTCTGAATGCTGAAATCATAAGCATAGGCCAGCATGCCCAGCTTGCACCTGACTTTTTTACTTTTTTTTTTTTTTAAATAGACACTGGGGATCTAACTCTAATTCTCACGCTTGCATACTGAACACTTTCCCAACTGAGTCATCTCCATGGTCCCTTATGGCTTGGATAATAAATGCCCCCCCAAAAGTTCCTATCTTCAGAACACAACAGACCATGGAGGCTCTGACTTCATTGATAGGTTCACAGCTGAATGAACCATGAGAAGGAGATGGGGCTGTTCTAGGAGGTAGGACCTAGTTGGAGGTCACTAGGAGTGGCTATCTTGTGCCTGTTTCTTTGTTCTCAATCTCTCCCCATCCTGGCTGCCATGAGGTGGCAGCTGTGCTCCAATTTATGCTTTCCACAATGACCTTCTGCCCCATCAACGGCCACAAGCAACGGAGCCAAGTGACCACGGACTGAAACCACTGAAACCCAAGAGCCAAAATAAGCCTTTCTTCTATATAGTATTCACCTCAGGCATTTGTCAGTGACAGAAAACGAACACAAACAGATATCCACAAGCTTCCTTGAAAGGGCTTTACAGCAAACATTTGAGGCTTTGTGGGCACATATTCTCTGTTGCTAGGGCAACTACATGACTTAGAAAACTGTAGGATCTAGAGTTGAAGAGATGGCTGGCTTAGTGGTTAAGAGGACTTGCTGCCCCTACAGAAGCCCAGAGCTCAGTTTCCAGCACCCACATCAGGTGGCTCCAACCATCATAGCCCGTTCCAGTGGACACCCTCTGCTGTCCTCCAGCACCTGCACACATATGCACATTCACACATGCAAACTCAGTTTTTGTCTGTTTCTGTTTTGTTTTACAAGTCAGGCTTTCTCTGTGTAGCCCTGGCTGTCCTGGGACTAGCTCCATAGACCAGGTTGGTCTTGAATTCAGGGAGATCTGCCTGCTTCTGCTTCTGAGTGCTGGGATTAAAGGCATGTGCCACTGCCACCTGTCTCACCTTTAAAAAAAAATCTTAAAAAAATGAATATACAGCTTACTCTTACCCAGTCTTCAAAATCATGCTAACTTCTTTTTTTTTTTTTTTTTTTTTTTTTGGTTTTTCGAGACAGGGTTTCTCTGTGGCTTTGGAGCCTGTCCTGGAACTAGCTCTTTAGACCAGGCTGGTCTCGAACTCACAGAGATCCGCCTGCCTCTGCCTCCCGAGTGCTGGGATTAAAGGCGTGCGCCACCACCGCCCTCATGCTAACTTCTCCAGCTTCCCTGTGACCCTTCAAAGCAGGCAGCTGGCGCCTCTTCAGTGTCCTCTCCACTCAGTTGGGAAGCAAAGACAGGCAGATCTCTGTGAGGTCAAGGCTAGCCTGGTCTATACATTAAATTCCAGCCCAGCCAGAGCTAAAGCAAGTATATTAATAAAAAATTAACTAATTAGGGAACCAGGTATGGGGAATAATGGTCTATCATCTAATATTCCCAAAAAATCTAAATAGTCTATGCCCAACAAGATGGCTCAGAGGATAAAGGTGCCAAATAAGACAATCTGAGTTTGACCCTATGTGGTGAAAGAAGCAAATCAACTCCCTCAAGTTTCACACACAAATAAAAAACAAAAATTAAAAATTTTTTTAAAAACGTAATTTTATTTATTTAGGTTTTTCTAGACAAGTTTTATCTGTTTAACAGCCCTGGCTGTCCTGGAACTAGCTCTTGTAGACCAGGCTGGCTTCTAACTCACAGAGATCCATCTGCCTCTGCCTCCCGAGTGATGGGATTAAAGGTGTGTGCCACCACCGCCCGGTTAAAAATACAATTTTTAAAATCAGGTATTAAAAACAGAATATAAATAAAGGAAAACCAGGCACGGTGATATACACTTGTAATCCCAGCCCTAAGGAGGTGGAGGCAGGAGTGTCGTGAATCCAAGGTCATCTTCAGCTGCACACCAAGTCTGGGGCCAGTTTGGGCTACACAGACACCATGTTTTACAAAGGGGGTCGGGGTGGTTGAGAAATGGCTTGTTGATTAAGAGCACTGGCTGTTCTTCCTGAAGACCTGAATTTGATTCCCAGCACCTACACAGTGGTTAATAGTTCTCCATAACTCCAGTACCAGTGGATCACACACATTCTAGTCTCCATGGGTACCAGACATGCATGTAACACACAGACGTACATACAGCTGAAACACCTGTGGTTGTTTGAATAAGAAGTGTTCACAGATTAGAAGGCTGGTCACCAGGAAGCCACACTATTAGGAGTGTGCCTTTGTTGGAGGAAGTATGCCATTGGGGCGGACTGTGAGGTTTCAAAAGCCAAAGCCAGAACCAGTGACTCTTTCTCTTCCTGCTGTCTGAGGAATCAGAGGTAGGATTCTCAGCTCATCTCCAGCAGTATGTTTGCCTGCATGTTGCCATGACTGATAATGCACTAAGCCTCTGAAACTGTAAGCCAGTCCCAATGAAATGTCATGGTGTCTCTTCCCAGCAATAGAACAATGGCTAAGACAGAAGTGAGTTGGTACCAGGAACTAGGGCATGGCTGTAATAGGCTTGACCATGCTTTTGTTTAGAGGAATATGAAACGCTATGGGACTCTGAACTAGAAGAGCAACAGGACAGTTTAAGCGGGGCTGAACGGGCTGTACTACTAGCAGCATGGTAGCCAGTGCTGAGGATCATTGAAATGCGGGGGTCCTGCTCAAGAAGTTTCAGAGGCAAAGAGTATTAGTATGAGGCCTAGAGACCATTCTTGTGATATTTTGACAAAGACTGTGGCTGCTTTTTGCTCATTTCTAAAAAGTCTGCCTGGGGTTAAATTGAAGAGTTTTGGATTAATGGGACTGGCAGAGGAGATTTCAAAGTAGCTTTATATTGACCCTATCATGTGGTTATTAGTGGTCAGTCTTACGCAGCTTTATAATGAAAAGGAAAAAGCTGCACAAGGAAAAATACAAAAAGTATAGTTTGAGGAGAAAGGGGGCACCAGGAACTATAACAGAGCTAAGGCCTGAGTTCAGAGAGAGAAAGAGATTAAAGAAAAGTCTGATGCTAAGTGGAATAAAGGGAGTAATAGCCTAAGGGCAAGATCTCACCCAGCTATGCTTCCAACCCGTGAAAAGGAATTAAGAAAAACCTTAAGCAATAAAGGAAACCATCAAAAAACAGAAAGCTTGTGAAGATATCATTGAACAAGGGGGCTACGTTCTAACTCCAGCAAGCAGCAAAACATGGCAGTTTGGGCCTCCTGCTTCTGACTTTTAAAACCAAGGATACAAAAAAGGGGTTATGGAAATCTCCCTCTGATACTAAGGAAAGCGACTTATGCCAGGCTTGTGTCAGGGTGTCCCTGCACGGACGCCCACATTGGGTGATGCTCTGAAGGTAAAGCCTGGATTGCCTTGGAGACCACCCAAGATGTTGGAAATGTCAGAGTTGTGGGAGACCTGCTGAGGAAAGTTGCTAGCAAGGAAGGGAACCAGCCCAAGACAGAGAAGTGTGTTGCAATCAACAATGCTAAAAGCAATTGGAGTTCTGAAGACATCAGACATGGAGATGCAGAGTTTGGAGTTTGTACAACTGGTTTTCGGTCTTGTTTTGATTTCATATTTCCTCAGAATGCTCCCTTTAGGAATAGTAATGTGTATTCTCTGACATTGTATGTTGAAAGTATGAAATATGCTTTTTTTATATTGATTTTACAGGAGATTACAGTTAAGAGATTGTCATGTATCTCAGATGAGACTGAACTTTTAAACAGAGTAGCCTATTACAGACTATGGGAAGTTTTGAAGTAGAACTGAATGCAATTTTGAATTATAATATGGCTACAAGCCTATGAGGCCCAGGAAGTGGTTTGTGAGGGTTTCAATAAAAATGGCCTCCATAGGGTCAGAGAGTTGAATGCTTGGACACCAAAGAAGGCACTATTAGGAAGTATACCCTTGTTGGAGGAAGTGTGTCACTGGGTTTGAGGTTTCAAAAGCCCAAAGCTAGGCCTAATGGCTCTCTCTTCCTGCTGCCTGGGGATCCAGAAGTAGAACTCTCAACTCTTCTCCAATACCATGTCTGCCTGCAAGCTAGCATGCTGATAATGGACTAAACCTGAGACTATAAGCAAGCCTCAATTAAATGCTTTCCTTTATAAGAGTTGCCACTGGGGCTGGAGAGATGGCTCAAGTGCTTAAGATTAAGAGCACTGCCTGCTCTTCCGAAGGTCCTGAGTTCAATTCCCAGGAACCACATGGTGGCTCACAACCATCAGTAATGAGATCTGGTGCCCTCTTCTGGCATGCAAGCACATATGCAGGCAGAATACTGTACACATAAAATAAACAAATAAATAAATAATCAATTAAATCTTAAAAAAAGAGTTGCCATGGTCCTGTCTCCTCACAGCAATAGAACATGACTAAGACAATATATATATATATGTATATGTATATGTATATGTATATGTATATGTATATGTATATATGAGACAGGGTTTCATTGTGTAGCCCTAGCTTTCCTAAACTCGCTCTGTAGACCAGGCTGCCCTTGAACTCACAGAGATCCTCTTGCCTCTGCCTTAATGATTAAAGGTGTGCATCACTACCACCCAACTTAAATTTTTAAAAGATGAATAAATGATTTCACTTTTTCCTGACTGAAATGGGAACTTGCTGTGACCAAGACTAGTGTATGATTCTCCTGTCTCAGTTTTCTGAGTAGCTGAGACTACAGGTTGAGTATTACTGGGCTTCCTCTAAACACTTCATTCTTTAAACTGGCAATAATAGTTTTATCTCCATTTCTTTCTGGGTTTTTGGTTTTTATTTGAGACAGAATCTCAAATAGCCCAAACTCGCCTTCGACTTGGTGTGTACCTAAGAATGACCTTGAATGACCCTGATATTCCTGCCTCCACATCCCTAACCCCAGGGTTAGGATTACAGTTGTAATCCCATTACAATTTACAGAGCTATTTCACTGGGGAAGGTATACAACGCATGTAGCATGAAGGACACTGTAAATCCAGAGCACTCACTGCCATTATACTAAACCCCTGCTGTCCACTGCAGGAGCCCTAGTCCTCTGTGGCTATTTGATAAAAAAAAAAAAATTAAATACAATTTGGATTTGGGAGATAGCTCAGTTGGCAAAATGTTTGTCATAAATAAGAAAACCCAAGTTTGACCCCAGAACCCATGCCAAAAAATGAAAAAGGGCTAGGCACAGTAGCACATGCTTGAAGGGACAAACTGACTGCAGTGGTTTGAATGGAAGTGGTCCCCACAGGTTCTTTGGGAGCAGCACCATCAGATGTGGCTTTGCTGGAATATATGTGGCTTTGCTGGAGGAACTGTGTCAGTGGGGGTGGTTTTGAGGTCTCAGATGCTCAAGCCACATCTAGTATGGCCTTCTCTTCTTGTTGCCTGCGGATCCAGATGTAGAGCTTTTAGCTACCTCTCCAGTACTAAGTCCCACCATGATAATGGACTAAACTGCTGGGCTGTAAGTCAGCCCCAGTTAAATGTTTTCCGTTATAAGAGTTGCCATGGTTGCCAGGTGGTGGTGCCGTACACCTTTAATTCGGCACCCAGGAGGCAGAGGCAGGTGGATCTATGTGAGTTTAGAGTGAATTCCAGGACAGGCTCCAAAGCTACACAAAAATCCTGTTTTGAAAAAAAAATTAATTTTATGGTGCTGGAGAGATGGCTCAATGGTTAAAAGCACTGGCTGCTCTTCCAGAGGTCCTGAGTTCAAGTTCCAGCAACCATATGGTGGTGGCTCACAACCATCCATCTGTAATGAGATCTGGTGCCCTCTTCTGGCCTGCAGGCAGACATACACGCAGAACACTGTATACGTAATAAATAAATAATAAAATCTAAAAAAAAAGTTGCCATGTCATGTTGTCTTTTCACAGCAACAGAAATCTTTTTTAAAAATATTTATTTATTTATTTATTTATTTATTTATTTATTTATTTATTTATTATGTATACAATCGTCTGTCTGTGTGTATGTCTGCAGGCCAGAAGAGGGAACCAGACCTCATTACAGATGGTTGTGAGCCACCATGTGGTTGCCGGGAATTGAACTCAGGACCTTTGGAAGAGCAGGCAATGCTCTTAACCACTGAGCCATCTCTCCAGCCCAGCAACAGAAATCTTAATCAAGACACAAGTAGATCCCTGGGGTTCATTGGTCTGCCACCCTAGCATAATTGGCCAGGTCAATGAAGACACTTTGTCTCAGAAAAATAAGGTAGACCATGTGAGCCGGGCAGTGGTGACATACACCTGTAATCCTAGCACTTGAAAGGCAGAGGTAGACAGAGTTCTGTGAGTTTCAGACCAGCCTGGTTTACAGTAGAGCAAGTCCCAGGACAGCAAAGGCTCCACAGAGAAACCCTATCCAAAAATAAATAAATAAATAAATACATACATACATACATACATACATACATACATACATACACACACACACACCTGAGGGCTCTGTCCTCTACATGCACGTGACCATACACACACACACACACACACACACCCCTGCTGTGAAATGATCCCTTTGTATACTGTGAAAATATATTAGTCTCATTGGTTAATAAAGAACTGACCAGCAGGTAGCCAGCAGACAGGGAAGTATTCATGGGACAGCCAAACTGAGAATGCTGGGGGGAAGAAAGGCAAAGAGTCGAGTCACCAGGAAACACAGAAGGAACAAGACATGCTGGAGGGCAGGTAAAGCCACAAGCCATGTGGCAATATCTACATGAATAGAAATGGCTAAGTTAGAAGAGTTAGCTAGTAATAAGCCTGAGCTATCAGTCAAGCATTTAAAATTAAGTTTCTGAGTGATTATTTGGGAGCGGCTACGACACAGGAAGACTCCACCTATACACACCTGCATATATACATAAATATAATTAAAAATTCAGATCTTCAGTTAACTAGTTACTGCCAAGTGTCCAACATCAAGTTTCAATAGGGAAGTGTTGATAGGGGACACATTAATTTTTGTGTACAAGTATAGTGTATACCCACATGTGTGCACAAATGTAGAGGCCAGAGGAGGACAATGGATATCTTGTTCTCTATCACTGGATAACTTATTTATTCATTTGAAGCTGAGTCTCCCCAAACCTTAAGTTATATTGGCAGACAGCAAGACCCCATCAATTTTTCCATCTGTCTCCAACAACAGGTGGCTTTTGATTTGTACACCAGCTTCTAGACTCACGTCCTCATGCTTGCACAGCAAACCTCTTACCTATTAAGTTATCTCCCAGTCCCACACCCATAATTTCTACATTGTCTACAGGATAACACTAAACAATAAAGAATGTGATTTTGTAATGGAATAATCCCTTTGTACAATGTGAAGACTTGCAGCTATAATTGGTTTAATAAACAAGCTGACTCGCCAAAAGTTGAACAAAATAAGATTAGGTGGAAGAGTCAAACTGAGAATGCTGGGAAAGAGAAGGGCAGAGTCAGGAGTTACCAGCTAGATGCAGAGGGAACAGGAGATGAACATGCCATACTAATAAAGGTATTGTTACATGGCAGACCATAAATAAGGAATCTGAGTTGACTTAAAATGTAAGAGCTAGTTACTAATAAGCCTGAGCTACTGGCAAAGCATTTACAATTTATATTAAGTTTCCAAGTCAGTTATTTGGGAAGCAGGCAGTTGGGACAGGAAAATCCCATCTACAAACAGTGCCCAATGTTCAGGGCCACATAAAGCCAGAGAAAGTTTAAAAAGGGATTGCAAACACACAAAAACAGAGTCAAACATGACTTCTTAGTAACCATCTTTTCTTAGGTAGGCTGTTAGCTAGTGGCAAGCAAAGGTACAGCTCCTTTAAGAGATGACTTCCTGGCTCAGTGCTAGTGGCCAAAAACAGCAGCTCTTTTAAGAACCTAACATTTAAATGGGGTTTATGAGCAGCGGGCAACACACTACTCAGTGGCAGCATGGACCCAAAAACTCCCCCAAAGTTGGGGAGGTAAATGTGGCTCCCACTGGCACCTCCAGCATGAAACTAGGCTCTCGGGGAACAAAGCACGAAACCAGCTACCAAAGCAGAAGCCACACTGCTTAGCAGTTTAAAGTAGCTGTGACTGGTTTAATAAACAAGCTGACTGGCCAATAGTTGAACAGAATAAGGTTAAGTAGGCGAGCCAAACTGAGAATACTGGGAAAGAGAAGGGCAGAGTCACCAGCCAGATGCAGATAGCAGGAGATGAACATGCCATGCTAATTAATAAAGGTACTGCCATGTGGCAGAGCATAAATAAGGAATATGGGTTAACTTAAAATATAAGAGCTAGTTAGTAATAAGCCTGAGCTATTGGCTGAGCATTTACATTTGGAAAGGAACTGCCAGTTATATGGGAACAGGCAGTAGAGACAGAAAAACTCTGCTTACATAATTTTTTCAACTCTTCTGATTCTTTTTCACATTCCATCTCCCTGGCTACCCTCTTTGAATTTCAATCCCTACCTTCCCTGTACCCTTTTCCCAGTTTACTTTTCTTCTTACCCCTTTAAAAACTACTTCATGGGCTGGAGAGATGGCTCAGAGGTTAAGAGCACTGGCTGCTCTTCCAGAGGTCCTGAGTTCAATTCCCAGCAACCACATGGTGGCTTACAACCATCTGTACTGAGATCTGGCGCCCTCTTCCGGCATGCGGGCATACATGGAGGCAACAATGTTGTATACATAATAAATAAATCTTATAAAAAAAATAAAAAATAAAAAAAAAATAAAAACTACTTCATATAGAACCCATTTGATTTCTGTTTCCTCCTACAACACCTCATGGTCCACTGGTAATGTGGGACTTCTGAGTTCTTGAAATGGAATTAGTCTAATTTGATATGTAAAATATACACTAAATTTCAAAAGCAAAAGGAAGAAAAAATCAGAATGTAAAAGATCTCATAACATTTTTAATTTTTTCCCCCCGAGATGGGAGTTTTTCTGAATAGTCCTGGCTGGCCTAGAACTAGTTCTGTAGACTAGGCTGGCCTTGATCTCACAAAGATCTGCCTGCCTCTGCCTCCACAGTGCTGGGATTAAAGGTGTGTGTCACCACCACCCAGAAAAAAGATCTCTTTTTTTTTTTACCAAGACAGCATTTCTCTGTAGCTTTGGTGCCTGTCCCGAAACTAGCTCTTGTAGACCAGGCTGGCCTCGAACTCCCAGAGATCCGCCTGCCTCTGCCTCCCGAGTGCTGGGATTAAAGGCGTGTGCCACCACCACCACCACCCCCCCGGCTCATATTTTTTTTTTTAAGACAAGGTTTCTCTTGTATCCCTGGCTGTCCTGGAACTCACTTTGCAGACCAGGCTGGCCTCAGACTCACGGAGATCCACCTGCCCCTTCTTCCCAAGTGCTGGAATTATAGGTGTGCACAACCACTGCCCAGAAGATCAAACTTTTAACTTTGATTATATACTGAAATATTTTGTATATAGTTGGTTAAGTAAAATTATTAAAATATTTGGTTTTTATATTTTCTAAAAGGTACTGTGTGTGCTCACGTGTGGATATGAAAGTCAGAGGACAACTTGCAGGAGTCTGTTCTCTCCATGTGGGTTCTGGAGATTGAATTTAGGTGGTGCTTCATCCTGTTGAGCCATCTTGCAAACTCCTAATTTTTACCTTAACTAATAACTTGCTTTTTTTGAAATATGGTCCCATGTAGCTGAGGTTGGTCTTGAAATTTGCTATGTAGTCAAGAATGAACTTTTTTTTCCCCTTAGACAGTGTTTCTTTGTGTAACAGACCTAGCTGTCCTGGAACTAGTTCTGTAGACCAGGTTGGCCTTGAACTCAACAGAGATTCACCTGTTTCTGCCTCCTGAGTGCTGGGGTTAAAGGTGTGTGCCACCACTGCCTAGCTAAGAGTGAACTTCTTTCTTTTCCTTTTTTCTTTTTTCGTTTTTTGAGACAGGGTTTCTCTGTAGCTTTGGAGCCTGTCCTGGGACTAGCTCTTGTAGACCAGGCCGGCCTTGAACTCCCAGAGATCTGCCTGCCTCCTGAGTGCTGGGATTAAAGGTGTGCGCCGCCACCACCACCCGGCAACCCTTTTAGCCTTTCTTTTGTGAGACACCTTGGATGAGCTACAAAAGTATTTTACCATTAAACTACATGGGCCATAATTTAACAAGCCTCTACTTACACATAATATTAAAATAACTTTGTACTATGCAGAGCTGGTTAAGAATGTCACAGGGCTGTAGAGATGGCTCAGCTGATAGACACTGGCTGCTGAATGTGACAACCTGAGTTCAATCCCCAGACCCCACAAGACTGAAGGAGAGAACTGACTCCTGCAAGCTTTCATTTGATTGCTATATACATATTCATATAAACACATACATACAGAATATGTTAAAATATAATGTATTTTCAAATTCCATAAAACTATCTTTAAAAGACCACATAACCAGTTGTGGAGTTGCAGGCCTGTAAAGTTAGAATTTGAGAAATGGAAGAAGGATCATTTCCCCAACATCCTTAGTGCCATAGAGAGTTTAAGGCCAACCTGGACTACATGAGACTCTGTCTCAAAAACATACATATCATCTTTAAACTCAGCACTCAGGAAGCAAAGACAGGCAGATCTCTGTGAGGCAAAGTCGGTCTGATCTACAATTCCAAGCCAGTTCTACTTAGGAAGACCCTGACTAAAAGAAAACAAACATGCTAAAAACAGAGAAACAATTTTCTAAATCATGCAATTTGCATATTCTTTTCTGATCGCACTAGCCCAGAACAGCAGTCCCCAAAGGGACAGGCAGTTGTTTTCCAGTCACTGCCTGGCTGGCTGGCACAGAGCATGCACTTAAAATCTCAAAGGAAGGGGGGCTGGAAAGGTAATTCAGTAATTAAGAGCACTGGCTGCTCTTGCAGAGGACCTGGGTTCGGTTCCCAGTACCCCCATGGCAACTAACAATAGCCTGTAACTCCAGTTCCAGAGCCTACGACATTCTTTTACGACTTCGGTAAGCACTGCACGCATGTGGTGAACAGGCAGAAAACCATCCAAACACATTTAAAAAAAAAATCTTAAAACCAAAAATTTTGACGTGAGAGCCTCTGGAAATGCCATGCTGACCACATTCCTTAATTCACTTCACTAGATGAGAAAACTGAGGCCAGGTGTAGTGACGTCAGCTGGTGCTCAACCGCAGCCTGAGCGGAAACGTCCGTCGGAACCGGGATTCGAACTAGTGATCCTAGCTCCTAGCCTGGGCTCCCGGTGACCACACTTCTTACTTTGCACAGCCCGTCAGGTGCGGACCACATGGTGTGCGTGGTACAAAGAGAGCCAGTCCTCGGCCTCTGCGCTCAATCAGCGTCTGCAGCTGGCCATGCCCCAGCGAGAGCCCTCCACGGCCAGCGTTAGCCACTCCGCGTCTCCACCGGCCGCTTTAGCCCTTCGCAGGCGGCGCCGACAGGAAGTCCTGCCTCCGCCGCACTCACCAGCGTACCGCGACAGCCATCCCAACCAATGAGAGCCGCTTCTTCGAAGACGCCGACCAATAGACGAGTGCGCTGAGAAGGGGGCGTGTCTGGCCGCGGGGCCAGGGAGCGGGTCGTGCGCGCTGAGGAGGAGCCGCCGCCGTCGCCGCCGCCGTAGCCGCTCTGCCGCCACCACCACCGCTACCGAGGCCGTGCGGAGCCGTTATCGCCGCGCCGCCCGCCCCGGAGCAGAGCCCCGGGCCTTCCCGCCCTTGTTCAGGTGAGGCCGGGTGGCTCCGGTGACTTCCGAAAGAGTAGGCCGCGCTAGAGCCTGAGCTCGCCTAGTCCCGCGGGCTCCCGCCGGGCCTGCACCGGCCGAAGGCCCCAGGCCGCGCAAGGCCTGGGTACGGAGACGCGTGTGTAGGCCGTGGCTAGGCGGAGGGAAACCGACTCGGTTTGATTCTGGTCGGCGACAAGCCTCCCCCGGTCCAGATTCCTCTCTGGGCTCCCGCGAGAGAGGCGGGAGAAGGACACGGCGTGGGCACGCGCTTTGGGGGGCCGGGCTCCGAGGCTTCTGGGGGCCCTGCATAGTAAGTCTCGGAAGCCCGGTGATCCGGGGGCGGAAGAGAGGAGCGAGGGCCTTGGGCGCCTAGAGGTCACGGCCCACGGACTCGCTCCCTCGGGAAATCCCACAAATTTCTTTTGTGACCGATTTTCAGGATACAGCGCGACGGATCGTGAGGTCCGTTTAGAAGTGTGCAGACCTTTCTTTTGTATGTATGGAAGTCCTAGAAAATAAAAGGAAAAAAATTGATCGCCATCTCTAACAAAGCTGTTCTCGGGACGTTTGCATTTGTAAAATAATGTATAAATAGTGAAAATCTAGTAGCACGCAGTTGAACAATGGGGAGTGAAGGAGAGTCTCCCTTTTCTGTTGTCTTCTGCTGCTAAAGCCTGTCAAAATGGGTTTTGACACCTACTATGTGCAGGACAGCTGAAAGAACTTTGTTTCACTGGACAGAACTTCCATTGTCGAAGGTGTTCATGTGGGATACCGATGGCCAGTGCTCTAGAAGGGGGCAAGATCGGATGATAAAGTTTTTCTAACCTCCTTGCTACAGACAGTTAAGGTCAGATAATGGTTAGTTGTGGGGGCCTGGCTGCTCTGTGCATGGTAGGAAGTTGGATGGCATGCCTGGCTTCTCTGCCCACTAAGTATTAGCATCTCTGCCTCCCACTTTTCCCAGTTGTAAGGACCAAAAATAAATTCAAGTGTTGCTAGGGGTCTTTCTCACTCTCCCCACCACCAAACACACACACAGAGGTGAGAACTCCTTAAATAATCTTTCTGGAAAGTTCTTCCAGCCTGGTTCTGATGTTCTGTGGGAAGCTCTTAAGATTTTGAGTAAGCGGTGTTGAATTACCTGCAGAATAGCAGGGTGAAAGTATTGTGCAGATGTGAATGTATGAGGAAAACCTCAGTGTTGTGCATGCCACCCGTGGAATACATGATGTTACAAATAATCACCCGAATTTATCAGCAGTGTTCCATGTGTTTAATACCCAGCAGGCATGTCTCCAACCCCTAAGCTAGGTGTTACAATATCCATTTTAGAGAAGAAAGTGAAACTTAGGATAGTCTCATGCATTGAAGTGGCCAGTGCAGGATTTGAGCACAGGTCCGAGCTAACCCTGAACATGATTGCCGCTGAACATGTGTGTACAAAACTGCTGAGATCTGATTTTTAAAATGCTGTGGGGCTAGAGAGATGATGGCTTGGCAAACGAGCACTTGTTGCTCTTGCAGAGGACCTGTGTGTTCAGTGCTTAGCACCTGAACGATGGCACACAACCGTCAATAGCTCCCATTCTAAGGGACCCTATGACGCCTTCTGACCTTGCAGGCACCAAACAGGCATGTGGTTCTCATATATGTACAGACAAAACACAAATCTAAAAATAATTTTAATGCTGTGACTTTGAAGTCTGTGGAAGAAGCTGAAAGAAATAGGAAATGTTTCTGTTTCAGTTAGCACTAGTTTGAGGGAAACAAATTTGGATGTGTTCAGGAATAGGTCACCGGGCAATAGTAGAAAGGGCAAGATGGAAGAACATACTTTTTCCTGTGCTTACTCAGTTGCTTCCCACACTCACTGCTTTTCTTTCTGCCTTTGCACTCCAGCAGGAGTTGACTTTTGAAGATGCAGATCTGATAGTGTTTCTCCTCATTAGAAGTCTTTGGGCAGGGAGACAACAATTGTGCTGGGCTTTTTGAATAGCTCTAAAGATTTAAATCAGAAGCCCTTAGCATTGGGTGACACCCCATACACACCATCTCTAACCCTGTCTGTTCTTTTCTTGGAAGAAGATCTCTTTCTTATATTGTGTGGCCTGATTCAGAACACAAACATCGCTTGAAGCTGCCTCCAACTGCCAAGTTCTCCACCTCCAGAATCAACTGTTCCCTGGTTTGTGTTCCAATCGCATTCAGTGTGTTCAGTCTAGTTAAATGCCCAGCGGTGAGAGATGCAATGCCAGCCTTTTGTCCCTAGGTGGCAGTAGCTCAACAGTGGTACTGGCTAAGAGAAGCCCTAAGGAAATTGGTCAACAAGAGGGAAGTGAGCCTTTGCATCCCTCTCCCCCAAGCTGTGTTCTAGCCCAGAGGCTAGCCTCTGGAGAGACCATGGTGTATATGACTTGTGTGTAAATGATTTCAGCCTGGCTGGTGAGCAATATAACTGATGTGGAAACACAGAAAAGGGAACTGTTACTCAACTCAGGGGACCTCAGAATGTTCCCTGGAGTTGTTGATGCAGGAGGACGGGAGGAAGTAGCTAGGTAAAAGACCAAGTGGGAAAGGCTCCTCAAGAACTTGGTGAGCAGAAGAGGTCAGGTCATCCATTTGTTTGGGAAACCATGCAGGTATGGAACTCTGGAAAAGTAGAATGAAGCAAGTAGCAGATCCTTTGGGGAAGAGAGCTCAGCTATTATGAGGACCCTCTCCAGATCCATGTTAATTGACAGGGAGTCACATTTGCACAGGAGGAGCTGACTGGCAGCCAGAAAACCAGTTACGGGCTTTCCTTCAATTTAGAAGTATTGCTAATATGACCCAGAATATCAGTTGTAGAGACAGGGAGCATTGAAACACAATTAGAGGGTCAAAAGTCCCATGGCTTGGAATTTGGTCATGAGAAAGAGCAGTGGTGGCTGATTCTGCCAACACTTGAGTGCCACAAAAATGAGTGACCCCTGAGAAGTAAGAGAGAACAGTTTAATGTATAACTGGAGACAAGAGAGCAAGCACATGGCTAAAGCAAAATGCAGGAAATAGGATGGTGACAGAATATCCATGTCCACACATGGGGGTACTTATTCCAGTGCTCAGTGGTTTAAAACCCCCTTTCTATCTTCAAGAAAGTTGGTGTGAATTACCAGGACATATTCTCTATTACTGGGAAGAAATGACCTTTCCAGAGCTGAAGGTAGGTCAGTTGGTAGGATGCTTGCCTTATATTCATGAAACCTAATTTTAACACCCAGCACCACATAAACCAGGAATAGTGTCCAGTGCTTATAATCCTAGTGCTCAGGTATTAGGGGCACATATTGGCTATCTATGGAGGTTGAAGCTAGCCTAGGCTACACTGAAACTCTGTCTCAAAATGAAAGTCAATCTGATTTGAGAAGAGTACTCAGTGTATGAGACAAAAAAGAGGGTTAGTCTTTACATACAGTATATTGAGTGGAATGGTTATCGGTTACTGAGAGTTTGTTTTTATTTAACCAGACTGCAATAAAAGAAACAGAGGGCTTTCCCAAATCAGCAAATAGCCACAGTAAGAGAAAAGGCATCAAGAAGCTACCAGGCCTGAGTGTACCCAGTTAAGCCAGACCAAAAGAGTCAGTCAGGGTCAGCGTGGAGATAAAAACTAGGAAATTATGCTGGGCTTAGGTTTCTGGGCCTTGTCAAGGGGGTTCCAGAAGATTGATTGTGGAGAGAAGAGGACCAACTAGTTCAAGAACTATTATCCCGATCTGTTGATACTGGGATTGCTTTTGTTTTATGTTCCTGTGCCTGGCACATGGTTGGCATCCATGCCTGGAGAAAAAAAAGAGTTAATGGCAAGCTCAGAAGTGACTGAATTCAGCCACACATCAAAGAAACCTTTATGCCAGAGGAAAGATTAACAGGAGAATAGTGCATAGCAACTCGGTGGCAAGGCTCATGTCACCATAGACAGAGGCCTGGAGACGTTGGAAAATGAGTCATTTAGAGGGAAAGGTTAAATTGTGTTTAGAGACATGTTTAGAAGTTGGGCTAGGTTCGAGGGGACAGGGCCCTGATTGAGAAAGGAAGGAGAGTTAGAGATGTCTTCAGGTGTTACTCAGGCAGAACTTTTGTTTAGTAGAAGGAATAGAAAGAGATGAATTGGAGGAGAGGGTGTGGTAGTTCTAATGTAGGAAGTAAGTCAAGGTTAGGGGAAAGTTTGGATAAGAGTGAGACAAGAGACAGGCTGAGTTACACCTTTGTTTCAGGAGTAAGGGTACCCACATTTATCAGCTGACAGATGTTGTGTAGCAGTTGGTAACATCCACAGTGAGAAAATGAAGTGACTAACCCCCACTCTCTTTCAGATGTTGCTGACAGATTCATTTTGGAAGTGAAGTAGAACCACAGGCTTTCGTGCCTTATTGTGTTGCTGTGCATGACTGTGTGAGAGCTTCACCAACTTAAGTCTCTGGCACTTTTAGCAGGACTCTGGAGCTGGCCAAGTCCCTAGGGCCTGTAGAGCACTTGGACTGGGCACCCAGCTCTCTGCACCTGACCTACTGTGAACTTGCTGACTAGAGCTGTCCCGGCCAAGTGTCCTTCTTGACTGTAGACAGGGAACATTAAGGATCTCTATGTGCCCCATCTACCTGAACCTTCAATGGGTAGCAGTTGTAATGGGGTCAAGTGGCAGCTTCAGTTTTTTCTAGCAGGAAAGCATTTCCTGGGTGATTTGTTCCCCACCCCCACCACCCACCTTGAACACTCAAGAGTTTTATATTTAGAAAGAACCGCAGAAATAATTAAGGGACTGGAGAGAAGGCAGTTAGAACACTTGCTGCTCTTGCAAAGGACTTGGGTTCTGTTCCCAGCACCCACATGGTGACTCACAAATACCTGTAACTCCAGTTCCAGGGGATCTGACACCCTCTTTTGACCTCTGTGGGCACCAATGCACAGACGTATGCAGGCAAAACACTCATACACATAAAACAAAATTTTAAAATAGAAATATTTGAGTATAAGCCTCATTAGAAGAAGTGGTAGTATTGCTGGTCAGGCCTGATGAAGAGTTTTGACTGTCTTCAATCTAGCATTTGTCCTTTACAAAGGCCTGCCCTACCATTGAAAAGTTTGGCTCTCATGTATGCCTAATGAATACTAGCTGCAGTGATAACACCATCCGTGTATGTTTTTATGTCATATTTAAAGGCGTCTACATTGCTCTCCCGCATATGTAGTACATATGCTGCTGGTGAGAACACCATGGTAGATGTCACACAACACAACTATAAGACAGCTTGAAAGGTGCAATAGGATCAAAAATTCCAAGATCCTTTTAAACAAGGTTTCTCCTTGGTATATCCAGTACTTGAAGTGGTTCCAAATAATAGGAAGATCATTTTGTCACATTTGAAGTTTCCATCTTTTGCTCCTTGCAGTTGGCTCTTATTCTTTGGGGTGGTGCTTATTAATAATGATCTTGAGAAAATAAGATACTGTGTTGTTTGTGGCTGAGTGATAGAATTGTTGCCTTCAAGACTCCAGGTTCTGTCCTTACCACCTTGGGGGGGGGTGGACATGAAAATGCCATTATGATACCCATTATTTTGTATGTTAACTTAAAAATTATTTTAGCCGGGCGATGGTGGCGCACGCCTTTAGTCCCAGCACTTGGGAGGCAGAGGCAGGCGGATCTCTGTGAGTTCGAGACCAGCCTGGTCTTACAGAGCTAGTGCCAGGACAGGCTCCAAAGCCACAGAGAAACCCTGTCTCGAAAAACCAAAAAAAAAAAAAAAAAAAAAAATTATTTTAGGGCTGAAGAGATGGTTCAACTGTTAAACGTGTGTTCTGCTCTTGCTGAGGTCCTGAGTTTGCACACAATATTCCACATCAGACAACTTACAACAACCAGTAACTCCATTTCCAGGGGATCCAACACTTCTGGCCTCCTCTCTCATGTACATAGCCACATGTAGATACATAAACTTAATTAAAAATCAATCTTAGATACTTTTTTTGATACTTTTAAAAGGAAGGAACTGAATAGGTTGATAAGATGACAGAACAGCTTCTGACTGCTGTTCTTTAACATCAAAGAAATGTTCCACGCATGTAATACTCTAGGTGAAGTTTGAAAGCCAGTAACCCTTTGCTACTATGTAAGACACCAGGGTTGCCTGAAACCCTGAGTTTGGGGGCCCTTAGATAACAATGGCCTATCCTTAACTGATAGGGGAAATGCCATGATCAAAAGGTCATTTTCCCAGGATGAGATTCATCCATTGCCCTCAGGGATGTGTTAACTCCTGTGAATTTCCCCAAATGCTAGAAATTTGACTGCATAATTTGTGATAGTTGGGACTTTGGCCATGTATGTGTGTAGGTCTAACCTTGACTCTCAAAGTCCTTGCTGTATTTATGTTATTTATTTTGGTGTGGGGCACATGCGGAGTTCAGAATACAACTTGTTGGAGGTGGTTCTTTCCACTTTTATGTATGTTTTGGGTATCAAACTCAGATTTTCAGACTAGCAAAATAAATTTCTTCACCTGTAGATGTAAATCACAAAACAATCCCACACCAGTTTGAAATTATGATTAATAAAAGGATTATTTATTTAAGGGGAAAACTTACAGATCACTGTCCTAGACAATAGCCCTCTGTGCAACCAGGAACATAGTCTAGTAGCCAGAAGAGGAACCGGAAGCAAGAGAGAGAGCAGGGCTACCACTGCTTTTTAAAGCAAAAGAGATCACGCCCAAGTGGGCTGGTATCTTAAAGGCTATTGGCTGAAGGAGCTCCTACAGCATTCACTCAATAGCCATCTTCCCAGCCAGTATCTCAAAAAAGTAAATTTTAAGTCAGAATAATTGAGGAACTAATAAAGGCTATGTCAATGGTGGAGAAGAATTGAAAAATAAAGCAACTTGTTATCCTGCATAGAGCAAAGCCAGGTTGGGGACACCAGCTGGAAAATTCAATAGGGCACCATCACAAAGGTATTAGGATTCATGCTGGAGCATCACTATTTAGTGACAACTCAAGGTCAAGCCTTGTCATTTATTAACAGCCTGACTGACCATTAGCAAAATAAAAATAGTGTGACCACTGAGCTTTAGTGGTGATGACAGGGAAAGCCTGGAAGTGAAGGGAATTGACTTAGAGGTAGCAGGAAGTGGCAG
Organism: Microtus ochrogaster; assembly: GCF_000317375.1. NCBI lineage: Eukaryota > Metazoa > Chordata > Mammalia > Rodentia > Cricetidae > Microtus > Microtus ochrogaster. The sequence continues at coordinate 364,823 of NW_004949113.1, forward strand.
TGGCTTGATAGTGGTCATTAATAATTGTATAGTCACAAGACCTATTATGGTTAGAGCTTGTGGACATAGGACCAATTGTACCCAGGTTGGTCCACAAAGATTTGGAAAGTGTCAAGGGAGGCATACTAGAAGATTGAGCAGAGTAGCTGGTTTCTAATGTACCGTGAAACTGGCTCCATTGTTGCTTGTTGGCTACAGACTTGACCTCCAAGAGGTGCTCAGCCCTGGCTGTCTGTGACCATGCTGTGGAGCAGTGTGACATGTTCTTTGTTTTGAATTTAGTTTTTAATTTGCATTATAGAAAACTTTACTCATCTTTTGTAGGATTGTTTAAAGAAGGGTTTTGTTTTCTGTTTTGTTTTGAGAAAGGGTCTGAGTAGCTCAGGTTGGCCTTCAGACTTGCTGTATATCTGAAGATGATTTTGAATTTCTGAACCCTTGCATCCACCTCCCAAGTTCTGGGATTATAGTTGTACCACCACTTGCATGTGGTGCTGGGGATGGAACCCAGGGCCTCATGCATGCTAGACAAGAATTCTAACTGAGCTACATCCTAGCCCCATTATTTGAGGCTTGTTTTGTTTTGATTTAAAAGGTCTCACTGTGTAACCCTGGTTGGCCTAGAACTCTGTGGACCAGGCTGGCCTCAAGCTCACAGAGGTCTACCTATCTGTGCATCTTGAGTACTGGGATTAAAGGCATGTGCTACCACATCCCACAGTATGGCCATCAGAGAACAACTTTGTGGAGTTGGTCCTCCCCTTTTATGTGGATTTGAGAGATCAAACTCAGGTCTCCAGGCTTGCATAGCAAACATCTTTTTCCATTGAGCCATTTTGCAGACCATGATCTACTATACAATCTCAGTGGTTTGCTATCTCATGTTTATGGGGTACCTGGGAGCTGATGATGTTTAACATCATAAGACTATCATACCACATTATTAGGAAAAGGTCTAAATTTTGACATATAATTTCTGTGAAATGGCATTGCTCCTGAACCTTCAAAAAGTTGTGCGTTTCTACATTTGGTGACACATACCTATAATCTTAGTAATTAGAGTCAGAAGCATGGAGCCGGAAAGATAGCTGATGGCTCAGTGCTTTAGAGCTTTCATTACTCTTACAGATAACTCAGATTTGATTCCCAGATCCCATGTGGTGACTCATAATCATCCTAACTTCAGTTCCAGGGGATCCAATGCCCTCTGACCTCTGAGGGTACCAGGCACACATTTTGCACATATATACATGCAAGCAAAACATCCATACACATAACACTAAGTAGAACTTTTTCAAATTTATTTATTTATTTAAAGTCATGAGTTAGAGAGTCAGCCTGGGTTATACACACTGGTCCTGTTGCAAACACCATGGGGAAAAGTTTTAAGATGAATCATCTTTTGGAGGCTGTCTGTAGTTTGGTCCTTTCCAGAATGTCCTAGTAGTGTTTTTGTTATAGATCATACCTTAATTTCCCTGTGAATGACTTGTTTCAGTTGTTCAGACTTACAGTGCTTGTGAATAAAGGGTGCTGTATGCATTTGTATATAGTTGGGTTTTTTTGTTTTTTGGTTTTTTTTTTGTTGTTGTTGTTTTGGTTTGATTTTGCGGGACAGGGTTTCTTTTCTGTGTCATTTGGAGCCTGTCCTGGAACTCACCCTTTAGACCAAGCTAGCCTTGAACTCAAAGACATCCTACCTGTGCCTCCTGAGTGCTGGGATTAAAGGTGTGTATCATCACCACTCAGTTGTGTATATTTTTTTATATGAACATGGATTTTCATTTCTCCTGCACTGATATGGTTTATACCTATAATCTCAGCATTTCAGAGGCTAAGGCAGGGGTTGCCGTTAAGTTTGAGGCTTGTTTGGGCTACATGGTGAATTTCAGGGTTAGACTAACAGGGTATCTCTCTGAGAAAGGATAAAATGAAAGAAAAGAACAAAACAGTAGTAGGAATGTGATCGCCAGGTCACATACTAACTATGTGTGTTCAGCTCAAAGGCTGTCAGTTTGTTTATCAAGTAGCCATTACATTTTAGCATTTCTACCATTGCTGTGTGCAGAAAGCCTGACTTCTTTCACGTCCTCCTCAGCGTTTGACATTGTCTTGTTATGTTTTGTTTTGGCCGTTTAGTAGGTGGACATGGCCTCTGCCTAGCTAATGATGTTGAGCCTCTTTCCATATGTTCATTTGTCATGTACATATTTGCTTTGGTGTACCTCCAAAGTCTTTTTGTTTTGTTTTAAAGTTTGGGAATTGGCTTATTTTGAAAATTTGAGTTATTTGTGTATTTTTGTATTAGAATGGTCTGGCATGCCACTGTACATGTGTGGATGTCAAAGGACAACCTGTGAAAATGAGAATGGATTGATCTTTGGCCTCCATGGCTAGGGGTCTTTCCATTCCAAAGATTTCTTTTGTGTTTGCTACACAGCTGACCATGACATCTAGATTCATTCTTGGGTTCTGGGTATCAAACTCAAGTTGTCAAGCTTACATGTCCAAATAGCCAAATATTGTATTCTCTAAGCCATCTCCCCAGTTCCTGTTTGTTTTTGAGACAATACGATTTTGTTGAAGATGACTTAGAACTCCTGATCTGCAAGTACCTCTTAAGTACTTGGATATCAAAAGTATACCACCATACTCAGATTTATTTATTTATGTGTGCATGTGTGTGCAAGTGCACATTGCTCATGTTTTAAGGATCTCACCAGACCTGAAGCTAGTTTGGAAGACAGCAAGCCCCATCAGTCTTCCTGTCTTCTTTACCGTGCTGGGATTATACAGATAATCCTAGCCATGTATGTCTTTTTATGCATGTTCTTGGGATTTGAATTTAGATTCTCATTAAGCCATTGCTTCAACCTATTGCCCCTTCCCCCCTTTTCCCCTTTAAGTAAAATGTGTCTGTACGTGTTTGTAATTGTTCACATCAAACTGTGATCATATACTTACTTCTAAAAACACAATTTATGTATACCACCAGTCCATTTCCCAGTAGTTAATTAAGAATAGGGAAGATGGAGAGGCTAAAATGGTGGACCAGAGTAAAAAGAACCATATACTTAGTACACTGAAAAAGCAGTGGGCAAGTGAGTAACAAAATAACTTGTTCTTGTCTTGAGAGCTTTTTAAAAAATGTGTTCTAGGAGTTGGAGAGATGGCTTGGTGGTTAAGAGTACTTGCTGCTCTTCCAAAGGACCTGGGTTCAATTCCCAACACCTACCTGAGAGTCATCTGTAACTCTAATTCCAAGGGATTTGATGCCCTCTTCTGACTTCCACAGACACCAGGCACACGCATGATGAACAGACATATATGTAGGCAAAATACCCATATACATTTTTTTAAAGAATATTTTTAAGTGTTTTCACTTCTTTGCAAATACTTTCCTCAGTGTTGGGGTGTTAGTTTTTCCAGCATTGTCTTGCAAAGCATCAGTATTACATTTTAATGACATCTATTCATCTTTTTAATGAAAACAGCTTTTGGTGGTATATCTAAAATCTTTGTCTAGCCCAATGTTAAAAATGTTTATGTTCATAAAAAAAAGGCTGACAAGGCTGGAGAGATGGCTCAGCAGTTAAGAGCACTGACTGCTCTTCCACAGGGTTCAATTTCCAACACCCATGGCAAAACACCAGTGCTCATAAAATAAAAATTAAAAAAAAAAAACTAGCATGAGCCGGGCGATGGTGGCGCACGCCTTTAATCCCAGCACTCGGGAGGCAGAGGCAGGCGGATCTCTGTGAGTTCGAGACCAGCCTGGTCTACAGAGCTAGTTCCAGGACAGGCTCCAAAGCCACAGAGAAACCCTGTCTCGAAAAACCAAAAAAAAAAAAAAAAAACCAAAACTAGCATGGTGGCACATGTCATAATCCCAGCACTTGGGAGAAGCTGAGACAGAAAGAAGAATCTCAGGTTTGAATTCAACCTGGACTACATGGAATTTGACTACCAGCAGTTTTAGGAATCAAACCCAGGGCTTTCACCACACATGTGAGGCAATCACTGAGCTATGTTCCTAATTTGTGACTGGCCTGAGCTACATAGGGAGACCCTGTGAAGGATCTTTGGAAACTTCAGAGTGGATAAAGGAGGGGGAGGAGAGAAGAAGAAAATAATGATAAAAAGTTTTTTCTGCAAAAAGCCAGATGGTGAATCTTTTAGGCTCTATGGGCCATGTGTTTGTTACTAGTTTGCTACTACTCTTGTCATTGTAGTTTCTTTTTTTTTAATCAACCTTAGACAGTAGACAGCACAAAGAAAATGATTATGGTCTAGTAAAACTTTATAAAAGGTGATGAGCTGTGCTCATCTTGTAAGAAGGTAATCACTATCAGTTCATTAGCTATAAAAGCAGAATGAAGCCGGGCGGTGGTGGCGCACGCCTTTAATCCCAGCACTCGGGAGGCAGAGGCAGGCGGATCTCTGTGAGTTCGAGACCAGCCTGGTCTACAAGAGCTAGTTCCAGGACAGGCTCCAAAACCACAGAGAAACCCTGTCTCGAAAAACCAAAAAAAAAAAAAAAAAAGCAGAATGAATAGAGAAGAGTAGATGCACAACCCTTAGAGGAGTGAAGAGAAGGCTTGGAATGTAACTCAGTGGTAGACCACTGGCCTAGTGCATGCAAGACAGTAGATTACATCACCAGCACGTGAAAAGGAAGGAGGAGTAGGGGAGGGAAGAGAAAGAGAAAAAAGGAAATAAAAGGGAAAGGAAAAAGAAATGTTTGTTTTGAATGTCATCTTCAGCAAGCTTGAACTTGCATAGTAATTTTGTTTTGTTTTTTCAAGGCAGGGTTTCCCTGTGTAGCCAGTCCTGCCTGTCCTGGAACTGGTTCTATAGATGAGACTGACCTCAAATTCAGAGATCCGCCTGCCTCTGCCTTCTTGGGATTAAAGGCATGTGCCACCACTGGCCCAACACATACTAATTTATTAGCATTAACCTCTGTGCTCTCATCTTCGGCAGATGCTTTTGTTCATTTGTTTGTTTTGAGCTAAGTGATCTATTTAAAACTCTCATGACCACAGACAGTTTAGCAAATTGACCACAGTTTTTTGTGATTAAACTTTAATGTTTTCTATTAAAAATTGATGCTGAGCTATCTTCTATTAATACACATGTAAATGTTGCCCCTGTTTTGTACTTTTTACAAGCAAAAGGATAGTGTGTGTCTCCTGATTACTAACCTCTATCTGTGTGGTCATTGCTGCAGGACAGATTCCTATGTTCTGTTTTTGGAGGTTGGTTTCACATGTCCTGAGTCTTGGGATTGGTAGGAACTCTAAACTTCTCTAAAAAGGTGATGCTGTCTTATATTTATATACATGTCAGTCTCTTCTCCCTACTTAAAGGGTTTTATTCATCCTGCCGGCTTTTTAGGGGGGATGGTGGAGTGTCTCATATTAGCCTAGACCAGTGGTTCTCAACCTGTGGGTCACAACCCCTTTGGGGGAACAAATGACCCTTTCACAGGGGTTACATATCAGATATTTATAACAGCAACGAAAGTAATTTTATGGTTGGGTGTCACTACATGAGGAACTGTATTAAAGGGTCACAGTATTAGGAAGATTGGGAACCATTGTCCCAGATGATTTCAAACTGTGAAGGTGAACGTGGTTATGCTTCTACCTCCCAGATGCCAGAATGATATCAATGTGCCATTGTGCCCAACTTGCATGGTGTCAGGGTTAGGCCAGGACTTAGTCCATGCTAGGAAAGTGCTCTCCCAGCTAACTTCCCCAGCCTTATTTGCATTTTTTCTGTTATTCATGAGGTTGAGCTTTTTTTTCATGAGTTTCTCATCTCTGAATGGCTGTCATCATGAAGTTGTAATTTATATGATGTTCTGCCTTTCTGTTGATAATGTTTTGGATTTTAATTATTAATTTGTAGATGCATTGAATCAACTTACTTAGCCTTAGCAATGTTGACATTTAGGCTAGGTACATCTTGATTGGCATCATCCTGTGCCTTGCAGAGTATTTAATTAACAGCATCCTGGAATCTGCTCACTAGACACTGGTAGTGTGTGGGCAAGTACACACTGGTGCTAACCAAGAATGCCTGCACACATCATCACATCCTGTCCCCTCCCTGATGGGTGAATTTCCTAGCATGACAATCACTGATCAAAATGATACATAGCAGATGCATTCTTCCAGTCTCTTACTGCTTGTCTTTGTTTCTTGTGATTTTAGCCATAAAGCTTTTTAATTTTATGATACTTGGTTTGCCAGGCTTCTCTTTTTTTTTTGATGTTAACATACCTTACAGAGAGGAAGAAACTTGCACAGTTTTTTTTTAATTTATTTATTTATT
>NW_004949113.1:371351-407414 GCF_000317375.1 Microtus ochrogaster
TATTTATTATGAATTCAATATTCTGTCAGGCCAGAAGAGGGCACCAGACTCCATTACAGATGGTTGTGAGCCACCATGTGGTTGCTGGGAATTGAACGCAGGACCTTTGGAAGAGCAGGCAATGCTCTTAACCTCTGAGCCATCTCTCCAGCCCAAACTTGCACAGTTTTAAGTGAGTAACAAACACTGAGGAGTTTTTACTGTTTACATGGTTGAAAGTTAGGAGAGAACCTGAACATTTATAGGAACCAGGCCTCATTAATTCCCCTTTTCTAAGTGATTCAAAGAGTAAGAGAAAAATGTCTGTGCGAGAGTTGTGTTCAATTTTATGTAGACTCCGGCAAAGCCCTTTTTTTTCTTAAGGTGCTAGACATGGAACCTAGTGCCTCCTGTGTACTAGCTTTTCTTTGTTTTTATTTTCTCTTGAAAGAGAGGTCAGTATGGCACAGTCTTTTGCTGCCTGTTGATCAAGATGTAGAACTCTCAGCTCCTTCTGTAGTGTCATGTCTGCCTGCATGCTGTCATACTTCCCACCATGATGATAACATACTAAACCTCTGACCTGTATGTAAGCCAGTACAAATTAAACGAGTTGCCATGGTCATAGTGTCTCTTCAAAGCAATAGAAACCTTAACTAAGGCAATAGCTCATTTCTTTTTAGGTCATTATTGATAAAGCAGCTATTTGTAACCACAGTTGATCTCTTTGTATGGGTATAGGCCAACAACTTTTTCTCTGTTATCCACATCTTACAGTTGGATACTTTTGTTGCAGTTAATGTATGTATGTGTGGTGCACACGCATGTGTGCACATGCCTACTGCCCACAGAGGTTAAAAGAAGTCAGGTCTCCTGAATCCGGAGTTACAAATTATTGTGAGCTACCATGTGGGTGCTGGGAACCAAACTTGAATCCTGTTTAAGATAACAGAAAGTTATCAGTGCGTTTATTTGGGGATGTTCTATAGGGAACTCACCAAGGCCAGCTGGCCTGGGTCTGAAAAAGCATGGGATAAAACCGGACTTGCTGAACATAGTGGACAATGAGGTATGGGTATAGGTGGGTGGATATGGTGTGTGTTCGTATGGGTACTTGCTTATGTGTGTATGGGGTTACAAGTTTATGTGGAGGCAAGAGGTCAATAGTGAGTGAATTCTATCACATTGTATTAAAATGCCATGACCAGAGATGGCTTACAGAAGGAAGTTTATTTGAGCTTACAGTTCCAGAGAGAGACTCTAATGGTGAAGGAGATGTGGCAGCAGGCAGCCAGGAGTAGTAAGGTGTGAAATCACATCTCCATCGACACTCAGAAAGCACAGAGAACAAAGTGGATATGGGACAAGAGTAAATGCAAATGCAAAGCCTACCCCCAGCAGCTTCCTCTAGCAAAGCTTCACCTCCTAAAGGTTCCACACCTCCCCAAACAGTACCATATCTGGGAACCAAGTATTCAAATGCTTGAACATGTGAAAAATGTTTCTTGTTCTCATTCTCTGAGACCTGGGTGCTACTAAGAAGAGCTACTCTGTAAATGGCAGTACTATCAGTAAGACAGGAAAAGATCATTGTGGAACACATTGGCTGTGGTGAGGAGAGGTGTATGGTAGTGTCCACCACACACTTTTCACCTTATTTTTTGAGACAGGGTCTCTCACTGAACCTGAAGCTCATTGATTCAGCTAGGCTGGCCAAAGAGTTCCACGGGTCTCTCTGTCATGTTCCCAGCTCCCTAAACTGGGATTACAGGTATGTGCCAATTTATCCAACTTTTATATGGGTACCAGGGATATGAACAAGTCTCCATGTTTGTGCCAGTAGGCTCTTTACAAACTGAACCATCTCCCCAGTAGTTGACCTTTAATGCAGAAAGTGCAAATGTCATCATTTATCTTTGCCTTCACATACTCAGATAAACATTTAGAATTTACCTGATCCTATTTTTCTTTGCAGGTTTTTAAATAATACAATGTCTAATGGTTATGAAGACCACATGGCCGAAGACTGCAGGGATGATATTGGGAGAACGAATTTAATTGTCAACTACCTCCCTCAGAACATGACCCAGGAGGAATTACGGAGTCTATTCAGCAGCATTGGCGAGGTTGAATCTGCAAAACTTATTCGGGATAAAGTAGCAGGTAAAGAACCTGAGAGATTTCTGCAAGGGGTCATGGTTGCTGTCCAGTTAAGCGCTGGCTCCCCTTCTGCTAACTTTGTTAGTACAGAGTAACTAACTGCGGAGAGATGGTTCAGCAGTTAAGAGCACTTTCCACTCTTGCAGAAGGGCAGAGTTTGGTTCCTGCATCCCCTTCAGGAAGTTGTCTGCATTAGTAACTCCAACTCTAAGGGAGCTTATGCTCTCTGCTGACCTCCACAGACACACATTCATATGCACATAACACCACCACCACACCGTACACACAGATCCCATAATTAAAAATCAAGTACATCTTGATAAAATCTGAAAGTAAGTTTCCCCAGAAAGAGCTTGGGTATTTTGTGAGATGGAACATTCATGCCAGGTGTAGTGGTAAACACTTTTAATCCCAGTACTCAGAAGACAGAGACAGGTGGATCTCTGTGAGTTCCAGAACAATCTGTTTTATGTAGTGAATTCCAGGACAGCCAGTGCTAGGTAGAGAAAGCCTCACTTAACAACAAAATCCACATGTACAAAATAAGACATGAAAGGAAAAAAATGGGGCACAAGAAATGGAATGCTCTGAAAACTGTATGGCGCCAAATAATTCTGCACAGATTGATAACTTAGAGACCCTGTTGGCCCAAGCACTGGCAAGTCCGTTTCTGTGAATGCAAACCTTCATGCATAAATGAACCCTTCAGCTGGATCTCTGAGTTAGGAGCAAGATGCCTGAAAGCCTTGTATACTCTCTTAGTGTGACTCCAGACCTTTGGGTACCCATCTATTCAGTAGCCAGTGGTACTTGTAAGTCCTGATTATACCTACCTCATAGGTGTTTGAAAAAGGCCAGGTTCCTGTTACAGCCTCCTCAGGTTTGGCCTCATAGTTCTGAGAATATGGCTTCAGAAACTCAGTGCTGCAAAGTCCTGCTTCATTTCTTTCCCTTTTGGTTCTTAGGAGTCACTGCCCTTTTCCTCCTCCTTTCTGCCCTCCCTGCCCCCCTCCCCTTCTCTACTCTGCCTGACTGTGAAACAAGTAGTACTTTGAGGCATCCAGCTATTTAGTTTCTAGGTATCTGGATTCATCTTGGAAACTAATTTAAAAGATTTTTTTTAAACATACTCTTGTATTATGGAAAACTTAAGTATGTGTGAACAAAAAAATGTATATTACATCTGGTATATTCATTGTCTTGCTTCCTCAACCTTCAACATGTTTCCAGTAACCCAAATATACTGATCCCTGTATAACCCTGTACAGCCTGTCTGATCACTGTCCAGAGAAATCACTCATCAGATGAGGTTCTTAAACTAAAAGCCCCTTTCCCCTTTCAATCCCAAGTCTGGTTTACTGCCATCTAAAAAGAACTTTAGATAATACACAAATTGAATCCAGGCACTGGTGGTGCATTCCTTTTAATCTCAGCACTTAGAAGGCAGAGACAGGTGGATCTCTGTGAGTTTGAGGCCAGCTTGGTCTACACAACAAGTTCCAGGACAGCTAGGACTGTTAAACAGAGAAACCCTATCTCAAAAAAACATGCACACAACAACAACAACAAAAAAGCCAAACACAGATTGAATATTTTAGATTGTTCAGGACTTTATTCTGCATAAGAGTCATTCCCAAAGGGCTTTTGGATCCCTTTCTCTGGCTTGTGTTTTGCTGGAAGGGGTTCTCAACAGTATCGTCAGTTCTGGGCTTTGGAGTCTATTTAGCTCTTGGTTCTCATACCCTGATTTCTTTCTCTGGACTTCAGAGGAATGTGGGCTATATTTAGGAACACCTAGATTATGCAGGGTTAGTCCTGAAAGAACTAGTATTGGGGAATTGGAAACATTAGAGGCAGCGGAAGTGGAATTAAAAAGTGAGTTGGGTTCCCAAATATAAGGCTTCTCTCTGAACTGTAGGCAGTGTTGGGTGTTGTGGAGAAGGTACCTGTTTAGTTAGCTCAGCAACTTCTTAGCTAGCAGCCTTTCATTCCTATTCAATGAATGGCACATTTGAGACACTCGCTCTACCCTTATTTTACTCCTGCTGTCAAAACGTTTTTGCTTACTGATTCTGGGACTGTGGCCTTAAATTTTACTGTTCATCTGTTATTTAGTGACCTCACTCTGCCTAGTTCCATGTCTCCTTTTCCCCCAGCTGGAGCTGAGCCTGCCCACCCCAGCAAGAGAGTCCTTTATATCTCTAGCTAGGCCTGCTGCTAGGTCCAGTCCCAGACCTGCTGATTGGCATGGTGGATAGTCTCATCCTTCATAGCCTTTATGTGTGCTCTTTCTCCTCCAGCCCTCAACTGGTCCTCAGTTGGAGCAGATGGTCACCTACTATTTCCCTGTTTGCCTTTTACCCCGAGAGTCATCCTAGACTAGGACACAATTATCTGCTTTGTTGCTGTGACCTCTTCACTGGTCACCCAAGCCTTTCCTTCTTCCAGACTTCCTCAGTACAGCAAAGGGACTTCTTTAGTTTCCATGAGGCCCAATTACTCCCTTCCTCCTAAACTCTTCAGGTTCTGGTCTCTGTTGGTTTAAAAATACCTTCCCTGGCTCTAGCTAGTCATCATAAGGTCCTGGCTTGTGGGTTTTTATAGCAACCTATACTGCACTGAGGTAGACACTTTCAAATCTGATACATTCATTTTACAATTTTTTACTATGGGTCAACTAGGCACTAATGACAGCAGAAAAAGGGACAGGGTGACTAGGATGAAAAGAATGCTCACTTTGTTGACTAGGAAGCTTCTGGTGTTTCTGGCCAGCCAAGTATAGGTCCTTTTGTTGAAGACACTGTGTTTACTGTTGGTATTTCTATCAACAAACGCTACATGCAGGGTGTCATCACACCATCTATCTGATATCATAGTTTACCGTGCCACCTGTAGCTGTTTTGTATGACCCTTGAGGGATCAGAGTCAGCCCTCAACCCTCATGATTTCCTGTTTCTCTGTCATCTTGTTGCCATGTACTCAGGATTGAATCCATAGCCTTCATCATCTGCTTGTGCCCAACACCCACCTTCAGCCTGGACTGAGTTGCTTATTTCCACAACATGCCTAATCTGGCTCTCAGGACTGCTGAACAATGTTCCTTCTACAAGAATGCCTTTCTACACTTTGCCAACTTTTCCGTTAACATGATTCATCTTTGCTTTTCATTAAAAAAGAAAAAAAAAACTGACCAGATGTGATGGCACATACCTTGAATCTCAGCACTTTAGAGCCAGAATCAGGCTACATAGTAAGACCCTCTCTCAAAAACAAACAACAGCAACAACAAAAAGCAACAGAAACAATAGACATTACAAGTAGAAAATAAAACTCAAATTACACATAATTTGCCGTTAGATACATTTTCTTTCAAACCCTATTATATATCCACTATAAGTAATTGTGGTACTGTGAGCTATATAGCAAACTGTTCTTCCTATCTGGACATGTTCCATCCCTGCTGGACATCGTATTATCCCATCATCACAGTGGTTGTCTAGAATTTTGTATCCCATGTTTATAAGCTCCACAGAGATGACTACTTTGCATCACTCTGCTCACTTCCATAGAACCTTCCTGGAAGTAGTAAATCAGCAAATAAGAATGTTCCTTCTAAGAACCCCCATGGTTCCAATAGCCAACTGGCCCTCCCTTCCACCAATGTTTGCTTGCAATCAATGCCCTGGGCCCTGCAAGATTCCTCCTCTGCCAGCTGACCTGTATTTTAAGTGGAGCCCATTATCTCCACCTTCTTGCTGATCACCTTTCTATTTTCCGTAAAACGCCTTCCTTGTCCTTTGCCTCTTACCTTTCCTTTGGTTCCTTTACTATTTCTTTCTTAACTGCCAGGTTTCTTCTCTCTGTCACCCACACCCTGTGTCTCTCAGTGAAGTCTTCTCTGGAGTCCCTCTTTAAAGAAAGAGTTCACAGTGCCCACCTTGTCACACTGCACAGGAGTCCTCACCTTACTTGTGCATACCTTCAGCTCCCTGTTCCTAGAAGCACAAAAGACAAGGCGAGGCAAAAAGCTGAGGCATCATCTTTTCAGTTGTAACTCTTATCTGAACAGAGATCTATGTTTGGAAATGCAAGATACTGGCCCAAATGCTCCAGGGAGCATTTAATAAAGTGACATACATGGTGCTCCATGTGGGGGTTCCTCCAGTTAAGCAGACTCCCAATGTCTGTCTTCTGACCACCAATAGTGTCTGAGAACTTGGAGAAACGCAAACCACCAGACACACCAGATCAGCTATTCTGAAAACTATACTATCTGCATTTTAACTTTTTGGAGAGTGATACTAATACTGGATCAGTCAGAAAATAGATGGCAGAATTATGTTTCTGCAGTTAGAAGGGGAAGGGGGTACAACCAGCCTCTGGGACATTTCAGACTTTAGAGCCATGATTTGTTTATTCTCCATATCTCTTCCTTTCCTGTTCTCTTCCCCTCTTGCCTGTACTATTTATCCTATCTCCAGAGCTTTGGCCACCTGACCTTGACTCTAGGCTAGTCTTCCTACCCAAGTTCTCAGCAGCCTATCTAGAATCTTTGTTTGTCCCCACTACTGTTCCCAGTCCTCAGGCCTCTCTCAGACTGATGTTTCCTTTCTCTCTAAAAAAAAAAAAAAAAAAAAAAAGACAGAACCCTATAAGGCTCTTTGGTCCTTGTCAACAGAAGCAACAGGAATGAGACTTGCAGTGTCTTGAGTCCCAGGCTGAAGAAATAAGAGTCTAGGTGTTCCACTGCGATATACACAGTCATTTGGGGTCTACTGCCCTTGCCTCATCTTTAAGCCTCCTACCAGCTGTCTACTCAGCTGCCCATACTAAAGTTCTTCTACAATCTTACTACCCCTATGCCACAAATAGTGTATCAGAAGAGCTGATGGTAAAAGAGACAGGTGGTCCAGCCTCATGAGTATGGAAGAAACACAAGCAAGCCCAAAAGCAGTGGTGCCTACAAGAGAAAAAGAAGTGCTCCATTCCTGGGGTCACGGTATATCAGATGGGCTGTGTTGCTTGAGCATGGTAGGGGATTGGTAGAGATGCATTAAACGGTAGTTGCTTCGGGAGGTACAAATAGCCTAGCCACTCTGAAGAGATAGGTAGAGATGTGTAGCCCAGATATATTGCAGTTGAGACCTTTTATGTCCCCGATTTAGCCCTCTTGGTGGTATTCTATAGTATGACTACTAGATGATAGTTTTAGCCCTACAGCCCTGCCGTGCGGATGCTCACTTTGTCTAGAACTATAATGCCAAGTCTCTAGGAGTTCTTTGTTAGAAATGGGAAACAAACTAGAGATAGCTTTTTTTTAAAGTGCCTACTATGCAGGCTTAAGGACCTGAGTTGGGAAAAAGTCAGACTGTCCACATAAAAAGTCTCTGTAATCAAACTGGAAAGATGGCTCAGAGGTTAAGAGCACTTTCTGCTCTTCTAGAGGTCCTCAGTTCAATTCCCAAAAACCACATGGTGACTCACAACATGATGAGATCTGGTGTCCTCTTCTGGCATGCAGGCATATATGCAGGCAGAGCACTATAAATAAATGAATAAATGCATAATACATCTTTTTTTAAGTCTCTGAATCTCATTATTGGGACATGGAATGGGAGGGGGAGATAGGTGGATCACTGAAGCTCTTTGGCCAGCTGGTCTGCCTATCTAAATCAGTACACTCTAGCTGAAGTGAGAGAGATTGTCTCAAAGAATAAGATGTTGACCATTTCATTCTCTTATTCTCTGTGTGTCAACCAGTTATGGGTCTTTGCATTGATCATCATCTACTGCAAAAAAGCTTCTCTGATGAGGGTTGAGAGACATACTGATCTATGGGTAGAAAGATAGGAACTTAGGGAGCAGAGTTTAAGGGGGATTGTTTTTGTTTTCTTTTGTTTTAATTTTGATTACACTTTTTTCCCCTACTTCAACTCCTCCTAGGTCCTACCCATCCACCTAACTCCATGTTGTTTCTCTCTCTCTTCCTTTTTAAAAACAAAGAGAGAACAGACAAGCACAAAAGGCCCACAAAAAAATGGAAATCCAAATATACAGGCAAAAGATCAATATGACAAATGACCAAACAAGCGAAGAGACAAAAAGTTCATTTTGTGTTGGCCAACTAATCCTGAGCATGAGGCTGGCACGGAAGTGTTGTTAATACACCCAGTGAGACTCCATTAGAGAAAGCTAATTTTTTCCTTTGCAAGTATCAGTTACAGAAGTTTGTTTCTTAGGGGCGGGATCCCATGTACACTTCCCACTCTAAACACTGAGACACTCCTCCCCAAATCTGGCTTGAATCTGCACAGGCTCTGTGTGTGCTGCTATAGTCTCTGAGTTCATATGTTCATCAGTCCTGTTGTGTCTGGAGAACCCTGCTTCCTTGTAGTTTTCCATCCCCTTTGGCTCTTAATCTTTCCACCTCCTCTTCTGCAATTGCTTCCTAAGCCTCAAGGGAAGGAGTTTGGTGGAGACATCCCATCTAGGATTGAGTGCTCCAAAATCTCTCATTCTGTACATTGTCTATTTGTTGATCTGTTAGTTCGTTACTCCAAGAGGAAACTTCTCCGATGAAGTCTGAGTGAAGCACTGATCTCTGGATTTAACAGAATATCATTAGGAGTCATTGCATTGCAATGTTCCTTTAGCAGAACAATGGTATAGTTGGTTTTTCCTGGGCCCACGTCCTTTCCAGTGTTGGGTTCTTGGCAACTCAAGCAATATCAGGTATGGGTTCCATCTCATGGAGTGTATCTTAAATCCAGTCAAAGAGTTGTTGTTTACTCTGATATTTGTGCCACTATTGTACAGCATATCTCGCAGCAGGTCATCATTATAGATCACTGGGTTTACAACTAGATTGGTGATTAATTTTCTCCTGTTGTACAATGCAGAGTACCTTCCGGTACCATGAATACTAAGTCAATAGGGTTGAAGGTTCCAGGTAGGCACTAGCTCAACTTCTTGATGTTTGATGAGATAATATAAGGGTTATTTTACACAATAGGAAACAGTTTTTAAGATCTCTAAGACCTAGGGCATAGCTACAGGTTTGATGCCTGGTTAATGTTAGTAGGCTTGAGTTTTCAAGGATGTGAACAAAGTTTTAAATCAAACAGAAAGTGGTCTATTATATAGTGCTTGTGCTGCTGTTGCACAATTGTGACTTTGTGCACAAGACATACACAAGATCAAAGCAGTCTGAATCCCAGCATAGATGGGAGATAACAGGAGAGACTCATGAGGTTCTATCCCTAGCTAAGAAGGTCTTAGCAATTGATTATTGCTGGGGAAAGGAAAGTAAATTTCCTTGTGGGTACAGCTCCTGATGAGGGGCTACCTTGCTCCAATAAATGGCAACTTCATTTGTGCAGCATTAAGTGGACTTAGTGATTTGTGAGTTTTGTTTATTTGTTTTTAATTGAGCATATATAGATAGGAGGGAAAGGGGATGAGGAGGAATTGAAGGTGTGGGAATGAGTGGGAGGTGTCAACACATGTATGTTTATTTCGTGTGCATTTAGTGTGTTTTGGTTTTTGGGGTGTTTTGTTTTGCCTATCTATATTTATGTGAAGATGTTGAATCCCCTGGAACTGGAGTTGCAGACAGTTGTAAGCTGCCATGTAGGTACTGGGAATTGAACCCGAGTCTTCTAGAAAAGCATCCAGTGCAGCTGGTGCTCTTAACCACTGAGCCATCTCCAGCCTCATAAAATGAAATTTTAAATTTTAACTTTAAAAGGAAGAATGAGGGGGCTTATTGAAAACTAAGGACATGGGAATCAAGTATGAATATTTGGTTAAAATTGAACAAGTATTGGTTCACTTACTGTACAAAATATGCCATGGTAATGGAAGATATTTCTGCTAGAGAAGGCTAAGGGTGAGCTGGGAACTCTTACTTTGTTTAGTTTTTCTGTAAATTTAAAATTGGTTATTAAAAAATGCATTATCTGAGGAGGTTGGATTGGTAAGCTCAGCAGGTAAAAGTGCTTGCCACTAACCGTTACAGCCTGAGTTTTGTACCTGTGACCAACATGGTGGAAGGAAAAAACTGATTCTTGGAATGTGTTTATTTTCCAAATGTTTGCTGTGGCGTGGGTACACAGGAATACACATGTACACGAATACAGTAAAATAATTTTAAAAATTGAGTATTGGAAAGTGCCAATAAAACAAAAAATAGTAAGCACACTTTAAGTTCTCTACTTGGTTCAGGTCTTGTTATCAGCAAAGGGGGTGACTTCCTGGGTTCTGATTGCATCAGACTCACAACACAGAGATCTCGTCTCTGCATCCAATGGGCTTGTCATACAGCTGTTCTCTCAGGAACCAGAATAAAAAGTGCTTGCATGAACTAGCAATATGTGAGTCAAGTTCAACCCTCCCTCAGTAAGAGGTCTTAGGTAAGGCTCCTTCCTGACTATCACTCCAGTAGCTTCATCTTCCTGGGCCTCTCCTTACATGCTGTATTCATTCCTAGGTGGACAGGTAGGTGTTCCTAAATGTCCTAAATATTTTACAAAGAGGACATTGGGATCCTTTGCTGCTGCCTTAGTTGTCATTCCTCTCACCTCTCATTTCCAAATGTGTGCTGATTACATTGTTATAGTGGACTTTGCTGCCAGGAGAAGCTGAGGGAGTTTGGCCAGGGTTGTGAACCTTTGGCCAGGACCACTTGGCAGGCCTAGGATTCTCTCAGTTTAGTTTCTCCAGACTCAGGAAAGAAAGGGAACCAGTACTAGATGGTGCCAGAACCCAGAAGGCCTTTACGCTCCGGCAATTCAGGTTTCAGAGGATCAACAGGCTCTGGCCACTGGACATCATCACCTCCTCATGTCAGGCCCCATAATGCAGCCAGCACCTTTGGGACTCCTGGGCAGCCTTTTTCAGGATGCGGTCAGTAACACATTATTATTTCTTTTTTGAGAAACATTATATATCTGTTTTTATATGCTAATGTACTTATAACTCACATTAGGAAGTCAGAGAATATTTTGATTCAATTCTTCTACCGTGTGAGTTTTAGGGATTGGTCCCAAGTCATCAGACTGTTTACTGGCTGAGCCTTCTCACTGGCTCAGTTTTGAAGTACCTTTTAATTACAGGTTACCTTTGTTAATTGCAAAGATGACAAAGTTTGCCATCATCTCAACAGTAGTTCCCCAGAGTACCTCACTTGGAATTTTGCTGTGCTATGTTGTCTTCTCTTTTTCTGACCTTGCCCTTGTACCTCCCCTTCATTCTCATTGGCAGCTAGTTTACCAATGTCATGTTCTCTCCATAGGACACAGCTTGGGTTACGGCTTTGTGAACTATGTGACTGCAAAGGATGCAGAGAGAGCAATCAGCACGCTGAATGGCTTGAGACTGCAGTCCAAAACTATTAAGGTAAAGAGGTGTGGTCCCACCTCATCCATTCCTGTGCTGAACCGGAGTCATTCTGAGGCCTGGTGCTTCTAGAGCATCTTGGGGAGTCCATGTACACTTCAGTAACTATCCCAAAGTGACTGATAACCTCTTCAGTCTCGCTATGAAAAGTTGTAGGAAAGGAGTGTATACCAAGTCAGTCCTCACCCCCTGCCTATGGCATCCCTTAGGTCCCTTTTTAGGCAGATATGATGGCCTTCAGCCTAAATTATTCCTTTGTCATCCTTGAGACTGCACTGCCAGATTCATATAACAGCTCCTCAATGTTCTCTGGAGCCCTTTGTCTTCAGAGAATTCTTCTTTACCAAGCAAACCTTTCCTGAGCCGCCAGTCAGGGCTAGCTGTCAGGAATGAAGATCTGGGTGACTTCTATCTCCTGCCCTGCTGCCCTTGTGAGTTCAAGGGTGGTATGTCCATGCAGCATGATAAAGGCCATTATGGTTGTGGGTTCATCTCACGCACAGCATGATACCAACTGATGTCTCACAATTCTGTCTTAACAGCCACCCGTGGTCACCACAACCCCCACAAATTTAAGAGCACTCTTCCCAATAAGGCTCTCCTTTCATGGTAGATGCAATTCTGTCTTACCAACTACACCTGCAGTTCTAACCCAGTTGGCTGAAATTTTGGAGCCCCCTTGACCCCTTCAGATCCTAAGCCTCTAAAATGGTTCCCAGAATTTATAGTTCCTGTTCCGCTGTGCCTAAAGTCAGGACTTACTAAGCAGAGAGACACAGTACATAGGGCACTCATGTCCCTGCCCTAGAGTCAAGGAAAAGAACAATGTTTTAGCCATGAAAGGTATTCCATTATGCATCATGTCTTTTTTTTTTTTTTTTTTTTTTGGTTTTTCAAGACAGGGTTTCTCTGTAGCTTTGGAGACTGTCCTGGAACTCCCTTTGTAGACCAGGCTGGTCTCGAACTCACAGAGATCCTCCTGCCTCTGCCTCCCGAGTGCTGGGATTACAGGCGTGCGCCACCACCGCCCGGCCATGCATCATGTCTTAAGTTTCTTTCTTTCTTTTATTTTTTTAGATTGATTGATTTATTATGTATACAACATTCTGCCTCCGTGTATACCTGCATGCCAGAGGAAGGCACAAGATCTCATTACAGATGGTTGTGAGCCACCATGTGGTTGCTGGGAATTGAACTCAGGACCTCTGGAAGAGCAGCCAGTGCTCTTAACCACTGAGACATCCTTCCAGCCCCATGTCTTAAGTTTCTATGGAGGTCTTACTCTATATATGGGGCTGACTTAGTTTTTGTCATATAATATTATAAGCATCATTTATTCTCCCTCCACCTGCCCCAGCACACAAATGTGACATGATACTGTTTTGACTCAAAGTCCCAACCTTGTAGCCACTTACATGGTCTTTCTGATACCTTGGCCTTCATCTTGTCCATCTTTTAGCATAAATCCAGATGTAAGCCATAGACTTCTGAATAACAAACTATTTAAATAGTTGTAGAAATTTCTCAAGAGGAACCCAAGAAAAAGACCAGACCAATTGTTATACAAATAAAGATGAAGAACAAGACTCATTGTGTCATTGCCTGGTCTTCTGTGGCCTGTCCCAGATGGACATATGTCCATGATGCATATTAACACCAACCCAAGAGCCCATGTGACCACCCAGGTTGGACTGCGGGAGCCTGTACCAGTAGGCTCCTACCTGCCACTCAGGCTGTACCGTAGGAGATCCTCCAAGATTTCCACTGTTGATCTGGAGAAAAAGCCTTAACCAAGCCAGAATGGGGGATAAAAGTATTCCAGACTCAGGACCTATAGATGTTAGGTATGTCATTCATAGATGGGGCACCAAGCAAGAGCAGCTGTACTGGAAGAAAACCAGAAGCCAGACATACTCTGTCCCTAAAGCTAAAAACGTTATATCTGAACAGCCTCAGATAACAGCTCTTTATGGCTAAATTGTCTCTTGTGTCCTACTTGGTCCTGATGTTGTACTCTGGTTGTAGAGGTCAGAGTGACGGGTTCTGTTTCTCTATGCCTAACCACCTTTTCTCTGTGACAGTCTGGCAACTCTAGTGAAGAAACAGACTGATCAGGCTTGGGTGCAGCTCTACAGGCCTGCCAGCGGTGTGTGAGTCATACAACTCACACTTAACAGGATGATCGAAGGCCAGATTCTTCCACATGGTATCTCAGGGTCTTTACCACAGCCCCATAGAGTATGAGAAGCTGGCTTTTTCCTTTCCAGCCTCCCCCCCCCCCCCCAATAAGTGAAATGGTTTTCTTAGGATGTGGCAGAGAGAGAGGAGGGATGAAGGCCAAGGCTTGAAATTGGATGCTCTGGCACCTGGCATTTAACACTAGTTTAGCACCTTCTCAGCACTTGGTGGAAGATAAATGCCTGAAACTTAAGTTACAGCACAGAGCTCTGAGGAAATGGAACATTCATTTTGGTCACCCATTGTGTTATTTTGTGTTTTTGTTTTTTAGGTTTTTTTGAGTCAGGATTTCACTATATAACCAGTACTGACCTTGAACTTGTTATCCCCAGCCCCCATCTCTGGAGCACTGTGATTCATTATGTGTGTTCTTATCACCAGTGAATGTGATTGAGTCATTCAGTGGGTGTTTATTGAATGCCACTATTGCCCCTGACTGTTGTAGGTGCTGAAGGAGAAATGGTGATCATCTAAGTTTTACTCTCATGGAGTTAATTTGATAAAATCACAGTTTGTGTGAGTCTGTGGTAAATGTAGTACATATAGTATAGGGACAAAGGGAGCTGTGCATTAAGTAGATAACAGTTCTGTGGCAACCACTTGCTCAGGTGAGTTTTAAGTTTGCTTATATAGTACCCCAGACCAGATACCCTAAGTAGCAGAAACTGGTTCACTGCTCTGAAGTCTTAGAACAAGGTTAGTGGAGTTGGATTTTTTTCTAGGGGCTCTAGAAAGGATCTTTCATAAGCTTCTGTAAATTCTAACAGTTGTTGGCAATCCATGATATTCCTTGGGTTATAAAAGCATTCCCTTGCTCACTACTTTCATCTCTACATGACATTGTGCCTTTGTGGATGTGCCTGGGTCCAGGTTTTCCTTTTTTTTTTTTTTTTTTTTTTTTTTTTTTTTTTTGGTTTTTCGAGACAGGGTTTCTCCGTAGCTTTTTTGGTTCCTGTCCTGGAACTAGCTCTTGTAGACCAGGCTGGCCTCGAACTCACAGAGATCCGCCTGCCTCTGCCTCCCTAGTGCTGGGATTAACGGCACGCGCCACCACTGCCCAGCCCAGATGTTCCCTTTTTATAAGGACAATTATATCAGACTAGGGTTTCAGCCTCCCATGTGTGACTTGTCTTAACTAAGTTTGTGTGCAAACCAGGTCACATTCTATGATCCTGAGGATTAGGGATTAAACATGTGAATCTAAAAAAATATATATGCAAAAATATATGTATGTATGTATGTATTTCACCCACAGATTTCTCAAGATGAGGACAGGAAAGCACTGGATTGACACTAAAGAAAAAGTGTTGCTGAGAACTTAGAGGGTCTTTGTGGTGTCCATATACTCAAAGGGGACATGTGCTCATAGCAGTGCCAGATGCCCTAGTGCTGCTCCATTTGACTCAGTTTTGACTTTGAACTTTACAGTGCCTAAAAAGGACAAATAGTTCTTGTGGTTATGTCTGACATTAGCATTGAAGTTTTCCTTAGCATTTGGCTCTGAAAAGTACAGATAGTGCTCGTCTTGAACTCAGCCCTACTGGTGGCACTCAGTCACAATTTCAGAATGCCTGTATCTCTGTGTTCTTCATCAGAAGCTGAGAAAATGATCCTGTATGCAGCCTAAGCAAGGTAGACTGGTCCTAGATGGCAACTCCCTGCTGATCTAGCCTAATCCTGGGAAAGCCTAGAAGAGCTGGCAGCCCTGGTAGTGGGGAAGCTGGGCAGCAGTCTCTGAGAAAATAAAGTTGTGTACAGTGTATGTGTGGGACTTCTAGCATCCAAACACCGAGAAGGAGTCTCCCCCAGAGACCATCTCACACACCACAGCCGATGCAAAAGCATGAGGATTTTATTAATTCTGTCATGACAGGGTCCCTCAGCATTCGGGAAGCCGAGAGACCTCGAATAGCGGGTACAGTCTACTTTTAAAGGGGTCACAGAAGCAAGGGGGGTTGTTCTTTGACTTTTCTGATTGGCTTATTCGAAAGGGCTATTACCAATAATTGGCTGGAGAGCTGTTGTCAGATCAGATGAGGTAAGAGGTCATTTTGACCCCGTTTCCCAGGGGACCGAATCAAAACATACGTATATGGGTAATTGTTCGGGAACTGAGTACGTGCAAGTGTAGCTGTTAGGTCCTTGGTTCCCAGGGGAGGAGGGGAAGCACTATGGCACAGAGGCTGAGAGGATTCAGAATTGTCAGAAATGGCTTCAGGATTGTCTTAAAGTCTTACAACACAACTCTGTACCCAGCTTCCTGACTCAGCTTTAGGTCCCATTCTGCCCTTTATTGGCAGAAAAGCCTCCTGCTAACCATACTGTCTCACTGAAGATCAAGGCTGCCCCTGGTCTTTGAGGTCTCTACTATCTCTAGTGCCTCTACCAGGGAAAAAGCCCAAAACCTGTGGGTGCTTGCCTTTAGGGTTCCTTTTCTTTCTCCTAGCACAAGCATCAGCACCAAGCATTCAAATGCTGATCACTGGGCCTCCCTCAGCACAGCATTCTTATATAGGCTTTTGTAGTGCCTTCCTTGTTGGCTAGGGTTGATACAGCCTTTCCAAGAGGGTCTCAGCTTTTGTCTGCCATACCACAAGTTTCGTGAAGGTGGGGTCGTAGATCCTGTTTTCAGCAGATAACATGAACTTGAATCCCAACTGCTGTGGGCCTATGGTCTCTTTTTCTTTGTGTAATAGGAATAATGTTCTGCTTGTTAGAGATGCTGTGGACCAGCTATAAGGTGTCTGAGCTCCCTGCTGGCCTGTAGTGATATTGTCCTGTGTGCAATGACATGCCACAGCATTGGCTTTGCATAACACCAAATTTTGGTTCCTTCCTATGGTACTTTGGCCACATGCCAGCCCTAATTCTGACTTGTTTTGTTTTTAAGGTGTCCTATGCCCGCCCAAGCTCAGAGGTCATCAAAGATGCCAACTTGTACATCAGCGGGCTCCCGAGGACCATGACTCAGAAGGATGTGGAGGACATGTTCTCTCGGTTTGGGCGAATCATCAACTCCAGGGTCCTTGTGGATCAGACCACAGGTACAGACAGGAGCTAGGATAGGCAGCAAAGGCTTCTCTCTGAGTGTAGAACTAGGTGTTCTAGGTAAGATAGAAAGATATTATTAGTTAGCCTCCAAAAGGGGGCAAATTGGACATTAGTTTTCATTTGATTTGGCTAGGGGAGTGAGCCAGCATTCAAAGAGTCCTGGGGGACAGGGCTAATGGTGCATGCCTTTAATCCCAGCACTGGAGAAACAAAAGCAGGTAGATCTGAGTTTGGGATCTGCCTGGTTTATATAGCAAGTGTCAAGCCAGCCATGGTGACATAGTGAAACCCTCTCTCAGAAAAAATGAAAAAGAAATAAAAGGAAGAAGCCACTTGCATTAGGCTAGCATTTGTAGGAGAAATATCAAAATTCTGGCTTCTTCTCTCTACCCCAGATAGCTTTCGTTGCCCTGGGAATAGTTGGAAAGGTTGCTGTTCACCTGTCACCTGCAGTTCTTACTACAAATACATGGTGTCAGTGTCTCCTCTTAGAGTCCCAAGACCTCACCTTGTAGTGAGCTGCAGCCAACACCACTGGCTGTTTCAGGTGGACTTCCTCAGTCTTTATGATTGTGATGCCCTTTCCAGAGAAAGCAGTAAATTCTTGTCTCTCATCCTGACCTCTTGGCAGGTCCCTCCCAGACCATATCTTGGACCCCAAACTGTGTGTGGAGAAACTGGACATAAAAATGCTGAGCACTACCACATACGCTCATGCTGCGTCCCAACCCAACCAAAACATTACCAATCCAACGATAAGTACAGCTCCAGCTGGGGGCATCATTACCCATTATCTCCGCAATATGAATGGGAATTTGCAGGCACCAGAAAGGAGGAGTCTGTTCCGAGACTGAGCAAGACCTGTGTGGATTTGCTTGTTTGTTTTCTTGCTTTCTCCCCTTCACATTCTCCATAGACTTTGTGCCCTGTGCCTTGGCTTTGGGTGGCTCAGTCGTTTGAGCAACTTGTGGCACTCTTTATGACTGCACAGGGTTGATGTTTCACTTTGTCTCAAGCTCAGACTCACTGCAGACTTCCCAGGAACATGCACAGGAGCTCTGAGTATGATCTATAGCCTGGTATAAACAACTACTCTGAGCAGTCTATGGCAGAAAGGCCTAGTTTCCCTCACACAGGTTTGCTCTTTTCTCTGGGTGATCAGCAAACTAAGTATTTAGCAGGAAATCCCACCCCCAGTTTGCACTGAACATTGTCAGTAGTTCCTGAAGTACCTGTTGAGAGAAGCAGTGAGCCACTGGCCAGTGGGTGACCAAGCCAACACAGGTTCCTCTCCCTGAGCCTCCTCCCTAGATCGCATATGGCTCCTATATCAGTCATGACCCAGCATTGCTGGGTGTGGGAAACTGGAACAGAACCCCATCCCCAAGAACATACCACTTTTCCTAGAGGCTCCGCCTCTGCTTCTTTGGCATAGTTGGCCCCACCATGCAGAAAGTGTCACCTCTATAGTCAGCTCCCTCATCTGTTTGTAGGGACTTTGTCTCTTTCCTTTGTCCAAGAGATATACCACAATATCACCCCCTCTCCCTAATTAGCCATGAACTCAGGATGATTTCACACTTTACTCTTGGCCTGCACTTTGTTTCTCTGCCACTTTAGCAAAGGACACTACAATCTAAGCAAGAATGTGGCGGGACTCCCCTCCCTTCGCTAGCCCTCCTTCCACAGATGAAGCCATGTAAAAAGATAATGACTTGCTCTTCAGGGCTTCTGCTGCAAAGAGAGGCTACTCTTGCTAAGACTGTATGAGGCTCAACATTCCCAGGGAAGAGAAGGGTATGGAAAGGGAAGACTTGTGTTATGTTCTGTGGATGAAAAGCACTTAAAGTTCAGAAAAGCAAGGGTGGGACTATGGTCCAATGGTAGTCTGCATACCATGATTAAGGTCCCAGGTCTCATTCCCAGTACTGGGGGGAAAAAATAAAGTACTTAACAGAATAGCATTTGGGGCTGACGTGGTGACTAAGTAGTTGAGGGTACCTGCCCACAAGTCTGAAAAATAAATTCAATCCATGGGCTCTATGTGGTGGAAGAAGAAAACCAGCTTCCTTACATTATCCTCTGACTTAATTTGACTTATGACTTCAAAGGGTTAGAACTCATGATGGCAGAGGGAAGGAATAGTGGGAGCTTAGATTGTGATCCATAGCCACAAGGCAAAGAGCCTTCTACCAGTGACACCCCTCCTAATCCTTCCCAGATAGTTTAAACAACTAGGGACTAAGTATTCAAATATATGAACCTGCGGAGGCATTCTCATTCAAACCACCACAATTATTTTTAAATACATTTTTATTTTATGTGTATGAGTGTTGTCTACTTGAATGTGTATGCATACAGTGTGCATACAATGTTTAAAACAACAACAATGTTTAAAATAACAACAGCACACAAAAAAACCAAAGATGGTGGCACAAATTTTTAATCCCAACACTGTGGAAGCCGAGGCAAATGGGTCTCAGTGAGTTTGAAGCCATTCAGGGCTGCGTGGTAGGACCCTCCTTGCCTTTAAAAAGAAGAAAAACTGGATCTTCTTTTAAGAATCTTCATGTAGAAGACAGTGGTAGCTCACACCTTTAGTCTCAGAGGGAAGCAGATCTCTGTAAGTTTGTGGCCAGCCTGGTCTACAGAGCAAGTTCCAGGACAGCCAGGGCTGTTACACAGAGAAACTAAAAGAAGAGTCTTCATGTAGGGCTGGAGAGATGGCTTAATTGTTAAAGAGTAGTTGCTACTCATCCAAAGAACCAATTTCAATTCCCAGCATCCACACGGCAATTCATAGCTGCCATTTTCAGGATATTGGATATCTTCATTTGACCTCCACAGGCACCGAGCACGCAGTGATACACATACATGTACATAGGCAAAGCATTCACATATATAAAGTAAAATAAATAAATCTTTTAAAAAATATTTGCAGAGCCGGGCGATGGTGGCGCACGCCTTTAATCCCAGCACTTGGGAGGCAGAGGCAGGCGGATCTCTGAGTTCGAGACCAGCCAGGTCTACAGAGCTAGTTCCAGGATAGGCTCCAAAGCCACAGAGAAACCCTGTCTCGAAAAACCAAAAAAAAAAAAAATTTACATCCATAGTCATTAGAACTAGTTTTTTTTTATTTTTGTTTTTTTTTTTATTCATAATTGTGAATGTGATTAGTTCACACATCTGGAAGTTGTGCCAGTTCTTGATTTCTATTGTTAACCCTGAAAACATTAGCAAAAAGAAAGCCCAATTCAGGAAACTTTCTAAAGAAGAGTCACGGTAAGAGCCAGTGGAGATGGAAGACACCAAGGAAGCATTGCTTTCCAGACACGCAGGACTTAGGCACATAGGAACTCAGAGATAGTAGCAGCTTGCACAGATCCAATCTGGCTGATGTCGGAACTGAGAGAGAGAAGTGGACATTATCTCCCATCCCTAACCAAGCAGTCATCTCACTAAGGAAAAATTAGTTTTCTCTAATGGAGTCTCATTGTATAAACCACAGCTAAGGGCAGTCCCTATGCCTCACAGTAGACAGCCAACTGAAAACTAACTCAGTGATATTTTTGAAACTTTTGTCTCATAATACTTGTTCTTTTCCTGTTGGTTTGTTTGTTTTTATTTCCCTGTTTGTTTTCTAAAATGAGAGAAAGCAAGCATGAATTTACAAGTGGGAATAAGGGGAGCAGGGAGGGAAAACCATAATAAAACTAATTGTGTGAAAAAAAAATCTGTTTTTATTTAAAAATAAAGCCCAAATCACAGTCATCTTTAGCAGTATGAATTCATCAGACATGAATTTTTTTACCTTCTTCATAAGATATTATCCCCTTTTTCTTTCAGATAGTTTTTATTTAAAAGCAATTGCATAAAACTAAAGAAGCCATTCTTGGACACAGGCTTTTCCTCAGCTTGGTCACAGGTCTAAGAAATAGAATGACAGTCATTCTAAAGGTGACCTTGTACCAACCCACCACAACTTTGAATCATACTGGCCTGAAGTTAGGTCAGGGTTCAGCTTTCCAGGATCAGCCAAGCTGTCAATTTTGCTGTGTAAGAGTAATACAGAAAACACCTGCTGACAAAGATTGGTCTTCAGGTATTCTTTCAGGTATTGAGCAATGAGCTCAAATATCAGAATCAGAGCATGGCATATTGCTAGGTCTGAAATCACTAAATCAGTGTGTGCTATGCATTTTAAGTAGGGGTTACGTTTTGTTGGGGTTTGCAATGTTACCTTTGAACCCAGAAGAAAGAATCCATAAGATCCCTGGCTGCTGTGCACATGAATTATATGGCATTTTGGGTTCTTCTAAGAAGTGATTAGGGGAAGTACCAAGATAGGGGAAGAGACTTGAGAACATCTGACAGCATGCTCACTTCACAGGTCACCAAAGACTCTAGGCCATCATTGTTACTCGTTAACTGTGCTCTAAGGGCCTTTGCCTAAACCAGGAATAAAGTGCCATTAGTAGAGTGCCTGACATGCAGAAGGATCTGAGTTCAGTCCTTAGCACACATATGCTAGGTGTAGTGACACATACTTGAAATTGAAGCACTTGAGAGATAGAAACAATATTAGTAGGAGTTCAAGATCATAGGCAACATGTGAGTTTGAGGCCAGCCTTATCTCAAACTAAAAAATGTCTGCCTAGAAAAGGATCACCCTCATCCAGGTTAGCCTTAGTTGGTCATGTGAATGAGAATATTTAGTTAGATTGGAGTAGCCTTTTCTTCTAGACCACATTCAGAAATCCAGTTCAAAGATGTCACTAAGATGGGCAGGCACCTTAATACTTTCTTAACAAACTCTTCAGTGTTTGCAGCCATCACCCATTTCTGAATGTACTTCAGAGCAGTTTACCCCTTTGCTCCTCCCAGGGAATCATTGCTTCAGCTAGAAAGAGTCTGAAATCTTAATCTTTGATTAGTCATTGTTTTCTTTATTCATTTGTTTGCATATTTGGAGTTGTTTTCAGTTTATTTCATTACGTAGATGCCTAGTTTGAATGAACCACAGCCTATAGACTTGACTTTTGCTTCTCAGTTTTATTTTTCTGTCCTTAAGGTTTTTCCCCCTAACTCCATTTTTGTTGGTTTGTTAAAAAGGTTTATCCAGAGGGGTTGCGTTTATCCGGTTTGACAAACGGTCGGAAGCAGAAGAGGCAATTACCAGTTTCAATGGTCATAAACCCCCAGGTTCCTCCGAGCCCATCACAGTGAAGTTTGCAGCCAATCCCAACCAGAACAAAAACATGGCTCTCCTCTCGCAGCTGTACCACTCGCCTGCTAGGCGGTTTGGAGGCCCTGTGCACCACCAGGCGCAAAGATTCAGGTGGGTCCAGAGGTTGACATCCTGGTAGGCTATTCATAGCCCTGTGTTGAGAGGACTTCTCAGAGAACGCTAGACTTATCCTACCAGTCATATTTTTCTAGCTTTGTCCTCACCTCTATTAGAAGTGTGTCTGCACTAGGCATGGTGACTCACCTGCAGTTCCATCACTGGAGAGACATAGGCAGAAGAATCAAGAATTAAAGACCACTTGGACTACAAAGCAAAACTATTTTCAAAGGAAAGGAAAATATTGCAATGGACCCTTAATATCAGTGGTCAGAGAGTGGGTTCCAAGTCCTCTGTAGGCACCAAGTGCAAGGTTGCTCAGCTCTCTTAAGATCTTTGCACATCACCTACCATGTCCTCCTATAGACTGGATAACTCTTAATACCTAGTTCAGTCTAAGTACTGTGAAAGTAGTTTCTGTGATGTGTTAACTGTGGGATAATGGCAAGTCTGTACCCAGACAATATGGATTCTTTTTTTCCCAGGTATATCCAGACTATAGTGAGTCATGTCCACAGATAGCCCATGGCTGCAGGGGGCCAACTGTACATCCACTGAGGCATTGTCTGTCATCGGAGTTGAAAAGGTGGCACCAACTCCACTGGCTTCTGGTAGTGCTCCAGGACTTGGTTCCTGTAATATGAAGTCATATTACTGGAATAGTTCAGTAGGAATTGCAATCCTTCGATCCTTAGTGTGCCTTTTTTTTCTTTTTCTTTTCTTTCTTTTTTTTTTTTTTTTTTTTTTTTAAATCTTGGACCTGGAGAGATGGCTCACCAGTTAGGAACACTGCTACTCTTCTAGAAGATGTGGGTTCAGTTCCCAGCACACAGGTGTTGTATCACTCCAGTACCAGGGAATACAATCCCTTCTTTTGGTCTGTGGGGATACCAGGCACACACATAGTGTGTAGACATACATGCAGGCAAAACACACACACATATAAAAATAGATAAATGCATATATTTTAAAACTATGTTTAAAAAAAAACCTGTGTCTGTGAGAAAAGATGGCAGTCAACATGTACTTAGGCAAGACCTATTTATAAGTTTCATACATTTGATCACTGACTTTAAGGCAAGCCTTTATTGTGCGACTTCCTTGTCCATTTTTTCTTTCCTTTTTAGACAGGGTTTAACATAGGCCAAGATGGCCTAGAACTCACCATGTAGCTAATGGATAAGAATGGCCTAGAGCCAGGCCTGGTGGAGCATGCCATTAATTCCAAGCACTCTCTGAGTTGAAGGCTAGCCTGATCTATTTAGTGAGTTCAATAACTGCAATAGCTACACAGAGAAACTTGGGGGCCGGAGGAGAGAAAAAGAATAGCCTTAAACTTCTGATCCTTCTGCCTCCACCTCTTGAATTCTGGCAAATGAATCTGCTGCTGCTGCATCCTGTTTGTGATGTGCTGCCGTACTATATTGAAGCTGTTTGGTCATATTTATAGCTGAGTGTTAGGTGTCTGCTGCTTAAATTTAGGCCCTGACCTAAAGAAAGGCTGCTTTCCTCAATTCTTTTGTCGTCTACTAAAATATTGTCAGTTGCCAGACTCAGCTAGAACAAAACCAGCTTAGAATCAGTTCAGAGTGTTAATACTGCGTTAGGAGCAATGAAAAAGATCAAATTTAGGTGCCATTTTCTTCATTTTTGTCAGGGTGTCAAAAGCTTGACTTAGGTGGATAAAGTTGTGTTTTGTTTTGTTTTGTTTTTTCTGCTTCACTCTATAGATTTCTCATCTTTGTTTTAAGCATTGGGGCTGAGTAGATCCTGCTCTTTCTACAGAAGCTGTCTTGGAGAAGATTATTTTCATAGTATAGCCATGTAGAGTCCTCAGCTGGCTCTGGTTCCAAAGCTGACCTGCCTCTACCTCCTGGTTTAAAAGCAGGCTGGGGAGGCATGTGGAAAGAATCAGGCCATTTCAGGAATCTAAAGCCAGTGGAGCGGTTCCAACTAAGTAATCAGACAGTAACATGAAGAGCTACTCAGGGACGAGACCAGAGGATGCTAGAGGAACAGGGTTTGGATGGGACAGAGATAAGGAAAGGAAGACAGGCCCAGGTGGACAGAGAGCAGGCAAACAGGACAGGATTCTTTGTCCATCAGAGACGATGAGGGTAATCTCCTTAAGAAATGAGAATGAGGAAGATGGGTATTTGTGTCCAAAAGCTCTCAGCTAGAGATGCATATCTGAAATCCCAGGACTGGGAATGCTGAGGCAGGAGAATCTTAACACAGTAAACTAGTCCCCTAGGTGTTTTCAGTTATCATTTTTTGGGGTTCATTAGAGGACTGGTTCTAGGACACCACCTCACATCCCTATCTCACATTTCAGAATCATCCAACTTATAAAATAGAGCGGTGTTTGCAATGATCCCATACACATCTTCTCTCCAGCTCATGTGCAGATCTCCACATGATTTATACCTGACACTCTGTGATTACCATGGAAACAGTATAGTATAGTATACTATACTGTATAGTGTGGGCAGTAGTGACCCAAAAATCTGTCCGTGGTTAAAACAGGTAGAAAATTGTGGGGAGTTTTGCAAAGGATCCCTCCTCCCCCAATTATCTTTTTTTTTTTAAGATTTATTTATTTATTATGTATACAACATTCTGCCTTGATATATGCCCGCACGCCAGAGGAGGGCGCCAGATCTCAGTACTGATGGTTGTGGGCCACCATGTGGTTGCTGGAAATTGAACTCAGGACCTCTGGAAGAGCAGTCAGTGCTCTCTTAACCTCTGAGCCATCTCTGTAGCCCAAGGACCTCTCAAGTCTTTTTTGTTTGTTTGTTTGTTTGTTTTGTTTGTCGAGACAGAGTTTCTCTGTAGCTTTGGTGCCTGTCCCAGAACTAGCTCTTGTAGACCAGGTTGGCCTCGAACTCACAGAGATCTGCCTCCCTCTGCCTCCCGAGTGCTGGGATTAAAGGCGTGTGCCACCACCGCCCGGCTCCAATTATCTTTTTTGATTCAGAATTGGTTGAGTTGCAGATGTGAATGCTAAAGACATCATTTGATTGGAAGAATGCTTACCCAGTATGTATGAAGCCCTGGGTTCCATTCCTGGCACCACATAAACTAGGTGTTTTAGTACAAACCTGTCATTCTAGCACTTGGAAGGTGGAGACAAAAGGATCTGCAGTTCAGGATTATCCTTAGTTACCTAGGGAGTCAGAGGCCAGCTTGGGCTACATTAGCTTGGGGCGGGGGCCCCTATGTTTGCTGGCATGTACTTAGTTCCAGTACTCAGGAAACAGAACAGATAGCTTTCTGTGAGTTCGAACCAGGCCTATTCTACATAGTGGTGAGTTCCGGGCCATCTAAATCTACATATAGTGAGACCCTGTCTCAAAATTAACAAGTTGGGCAGTAGTGGCCTATGCCTTTAATCCCAGCACTCTGGAGACAGAAGCAGGCAGATCTCTTTTAAGTTTGAGGCCAGCCTGATCTATAAGATCTAGTTTCCAGGACAGGCTCCAAAGCTACAGAAAAACCCTGTCTTAAAAAACAAAAAAAAAAAACAAAATTAACAACAAAATGAAATGCATATGGAGAACCTATAGATATAAAAGGCCCACTGTAGTTGCCACATGAAAATCTAGGTGACTTGGAACCACAGTCAGTGCAATTTTCTAGTTCTCATTGAAAGCCAACTCAACTTAGTGTGTTAGAGGCACCTGGGTACCATCCTACCACCCACATCAACAATACCATAGTCTAGGCCGGGCGATGGTGGCGCATGCCTTTAATCCCAGCACTCGGAAGGCAGAGTCAGGTGGATCTCTGTGAGTTCGAGACCAGCCTGGTCTACAAGAGCTAGTTCCAGGCCAGGCTCCAAAGCCACAGAGAAACCCTGTCTCGAAAAACCAAAACAAAACAAAAAACAATACCATAGTCTTTCTGCATTAAGACTGCCTCTGAACCACAGAAGGCCATCTGACCACTGCAACATTCTACTGCTGGCTATTGAAACCAGTTCTCACAGTTTTTAAAGCCAAAACAAATACTGTATTTTGGTTCTTTCTCACCACATTAAAACTAGCCCTGAAGCCTTCTTTTATCACATGGGGTCCCACAGCCCAGAGTCTGGTATCATTTTGGAGCAGGTGATGATTCTTTGGTTGTATGCTGCTCCAGAGATATCTATGTCCTCAAACATTCCTAAACTTTCCCTCCAGCTGTTTGTGGAGATGGTTTGTTTGTTTGTTTCCCCCAAAAATACCTACAGAGGGCAACAGAGCTTACTCTTTTATTATTCTCCTTAATCTTATCACTGCAGCTACATGTTCTCCACATTTTTTTAACAGTTCACTATGGCCAGGAATAGTGTACATGCCTGTTGTCCTAACACTCAGGCTGAGGCAAGAGGACCACGAATCCTGAGCCAGCGTGAGCTGTAGAGTAAGATACCTGCTGCCCAAAAGAAATGGAAAAATAGACGGGATGGAGGTGGCACACGCCTTTAATCCCAGCACTCACAGGCAGGTGGATCTCTTTGAGTTTGAGGCCATCCTGCTCTACAGAGCAGAGTTCCAGGACAGGCTCCAAAACTATAGAGAAACCCTGTCTTGAAATAAATACAGCCGGGCAGTGGTGGCGCACGCCTTTAATCCCAGCACTTGGGAGGCAGAGGCAGGCTGATCTCTGTGAGTTCGAGACCAGCCTGGTCTGCAGAGCTAGTTCCCAGGACAGGCTCCAAAGCCGCAGAGAAACCCTGTCTCGAAAAACAAAACCAAAAAAAAAAAAAAACAAACAAAAAAAGAAATACATACATACATACATACATACATAAATACATAAATGAAATAGAAAAATAGAGGGCATGGTGGGGAGATGAGGGAGGAGGTACGTGAATGGGTGTGGTGGTGGATGTTTCACTGTGGGAAAAACTCACTGTGTTTGTCAAGTTACGATACTCCTCTATCTACTGAGTTCATAGGCCTCGGGAGCTTGACCTGACCCTTGGGGTGGTTTGAGCCAGTTCAGAGCTAGGGGAAAGGAATTATTGTGTCCTGTACAGGACTTTGACCTCTCAGGCAGAAGTATCACTATGAGAAGGAACTAAAACTGGAGATGGTGACATATACCTTTAATCCCAGCACCCAGGAGGCAGAAGCAAATCTGAGTTCAAGGCCAACCTGGTCTACAGAGTAAGTTCCAGGACAACCAGGAGTTACACAGAGAAAACCTGTCTTGGGGAGAAAGAAAAAATAGAAAAAACAAAGGACAAGAAAGCAATGAAAAG
Source organism: Microtus ochrogaster (assembly GCF_000317375.1). Classification (NCBI taxonomy): domain Eukaryota; kingdom Metazoa; phylum Chordata; class Mammalia; order Rodentia; family Cricetidae; genus Microtus; species Microtus ochrogaster. The sequence continues at coordinate 398,771 of NW_004949113.1, forward strand.
GGACTAAACTTGGGGAAATCAGGGAGTGTCCTTTCTCCCCTACATGGACTACTGTATACACAAAGGGTGCTGTCCGCTGCACTGGAGCATGTGGAAGAAACTTACAGAGTGGTCAGTGCCCACCTTCAGTTCCTTTCCCAGCACACAAAAACTAAAGTAAAATGGGGAAAGTCTCAGAAACAACTAAAGGCACCCCACATATGCTGCACACATATAGCAGGAGAAGTGGTGCTGCTGCTGCTGTCAAATGGCAGTAGCTGGGTACCTTAGAGTCAGACCCTAACAGAACGGGTCCTGCCCCACCACTGTTTTGCAAGATTCCTTTCGAGAGTTACCCAAAGGTGCAGACAGTGTATGTTTTCTCCTATGTGCACAAATTCAGATGAATTATATGAAAGTAGAAGGAGCTATTTGGGAAGAAGGCGGGATCTGAGAGAAGATGGGACAAGAAGATAATAAAGGAGAAAATATCACAGTGAACATTGTTACCTTACACAGCTAATAAGTTTTTAAGTCATTTTGACTCTCGTGGTACCCCAGCCTTGAGCATCTGTAAACTTACAGGAAGAGCTGGCTGTGTAGAGCAGTGAGAAGCCCAGTATCCTTACATCAATGCACCATCATCCCGGCCTGCCCGGCCTTTCTCCCTCTTACCCCTCCTGTGCAGATACACTCCTGGCCTTAACCTTGACCTGAACGTGTGCTCTCTGTTTGCTAGGTTCTCCCCTATGGGTGTAGATCACATGAGTGGGATTTCTGGTGTCAATGTCCCCGGCAATGCTTCCTCGGGCTGGTGCATCTTCATCTACAACCTTGGGCAAGACGCTGATGAGGGGATCCTCTGGCAGATGTTTGGTCCCTTTGGTGCAGTCACCAATGTGAAAGTGATTCGTGATTTCAACACCAACAAGTGCAAAGGGTTTGGTTTTGTGACCATGACAAACTATGAAGAAGCTGCAATGGCCATAGCAAGTCTGAACGGCTACCGCCTGGGGGACAAAATTTTACAGGTTTCCTTCAAAACCAACAAGTCCCACAAATAACTCGCTCATGCTTTTCTTTTTTCTTTTCTTTTTTTCTTTTTTTGTACGGAATAGATAATTAAGAGTGAAGAAGTTGAAACTTTTTTGTTAGTGTACAACTCATTTTGCGCCAATTTTCACAAGTGTTTGTCTTAGTCTAAATGAGAAGTGCAAAAGGTTTTTATACTCTGGGATGCAACCAACATGTTCAAATGCTTGAAATCCCACAAATGTTAGACCAATTTTAAGTTCCTTAAGTTATTTCCTTTAAAGTATATATTAAACCGAAACCTAAATAGACTGCATTGACTAACCAGTCCCTCTGGATGGTGGTGGAACTGAAGCATGCTTTAACTTCTAAGACTGTCTAACACCTGTTTCATTTGATGTCTCCACAGACCAGATTTAAAACGAAACAAAAATCTTTTTTTTTCTTCTTCTTAGTTTTAGTTCTTAACCTAAAGATGTTAGACAGATGGAGAGTGTGTTTTCTCAACTGCCTCACCATTTTAAGCTATTTCTGCTTTAGTTGACAGAAAATTTGCCCTCCCCAGCAGGTCCCACTGCTGCCTCCTGCCCACTCAGTCCTGGCTCTATGGTGTTGGGAGCAGCAGCAGCAGGGCCCATACTCTATGGACCCTCCCCAGGGAGGATAATGGGTTCCACATGTTGGGCTTGGCCAGGCCCTCCAGAGGACACAAAGGTGTTTTATAAGCCCAGGCACCAATGAGAACGGACCAAAGAGTTTCAGGGCAGCTCCAGTATATTCCAGAGTCAGACCTGAGCTCCAGGCATGCCTGAAGATGTCCCACTCCTCTGACATCCTGAGTGTCTGTCCACACATTGCATGCATGGTGCCCACACATCAAATACTGTTGTTCATGCAACCTCTCGAGTTTCCAAGACCATTTAACCTATCTTGAATGCACAATGAGAGCTCTGTTTTTAATGACACAGAAACATTTGAGCATTGTATTTCTCGCATCCCTCCTTGTGAGCACTAGACTTTTTCCAATCTTAGATTTTGTTTTGAAATTTTGCTTTTGTATGGACACTCAGCAGAAAAGTACTTCTTGCCAGTTATCTATTAACAAAAACCTTTGATTTGTAGTTTTAAGGATTAACCCTCAAAGTTCTCTTCATAACTGCCTTGACGTTTGGGGTTCTGTTCTGTTAATTTTCTTTTGCTTTTTTGTGTTTTTTGTTTGTTTTTACTTTTGCATTTAAGACCATTAAATTTGATTTTGTTTTGCTCGAGTTTTGTTTTGTTTTTTGTTTTACCTTTTCTTTCTTTTTTGGCTAGGGAAGGCACAGACAGCCCAGCATTCAGGGAGGAGTCTGTCAGACCTTAAACATTTGCCTGAAAATTTAAAAAGCATTTCTGGATCTAAGGTGTAGAAACACAGCTGTGGATCAATGGTTCTTAACTCGGGAGCTGGTAAGAAAAGTCAGAGGGAAGGCCTTCGGAGCAGATAAGGCCTGACACCCTGCACCCCTCAGAACCGTGGTCTGATTTTTAATAGCATGTGGAAAGAATGAGAACAGGCTAGCCCGGTTAACTGGCAGCTCTTCACTTTGATGTGAGCCTGGAGTGTATAACAGCAGGCTAGTACTTAGTTTTTGATATCATATCATGATATGACGGCATCATTAATATATTTGTTTACTTATTTGCGTATTTAGCTATTTTGTTTCATTTATTTAAGTGGAAAACTGAGCAACAAGCACAGCCATCTCTAAAGCATGTCATCGTGTCAGAAACCCTTGGACAATTTGAGGCTGCCTATCCCCTCCCTGTGCCTCCTTTCCCTGTCTTCCCTATAGTGTTCCCCACCGTTGATGACATTGCCTCATGTACCAGGGCTTTGTCCCACCTGACAGGAGCCAAGTGCTACTCACTCCTTCCCAGAATTCCCAGCCTGTAGAACCTGAAGCCAAGAACCAAAGGCCCATTTGCCCAGATCTGACCAAAAAAAGAGAGGGGTCACCTGCTCTGTTGCTACAGAGTGCTCCTCCCCATAGTACCAGAATGTTCTGGTAAAATAAGCATTTCCAGTTTATCAGGCCAACGTTCTTCTGAGTGAAGGTGGGATTCCCCATCTGACCCTTCCCTGCTTCGTCCTCACTCCTACAGCCATAGCAGGTGTCCCAGGCCTGAAAGGGACTGTGTCTTTAAAGCACCTGGTGCTCGGAGCCAGCACCTCAGTCACTACCATCTCCACCACAGACACCTGTTTACTCCATAGTGATCATTCCGACCGGAAGCATGAGAGGGAAGGGGAAAATCATACCAGCTTCTGCAGCTGGCCTCAAGTTGAGTGGAATTGTGTGTAGTCTCCACTGTCTGAACAGCGTTCTAGATAAAAGCCGGTGCATTTCTTGACAGGCTTTCTTTGTCAGTGTCTAGAAGGAGTTAGCTTTGAAAAGGCATTCCTGAAAGCAGTTTTCAGTCTATGAAGGGACTAGGTGCTGGGCCTCATCTCAGAGTTCATGATGGCTTGTATAGGCTTTCTAGAAAGGGGACATCCCAGAATCCAGAGGTGTATGTGATTAAAGTGCTTGCAGAGCATAAAGGAAACTCTGAGTTCCATCCCAGCAATGGAGAAAAAGTTACTACCCAAGAAACTATTCTTAATTTTTCTTTTTCACAGAAATCCATCCTGTTTTTATTGAGCAGGATAAGGGCATTCCTTTTGTTTGGTAATCTGATGTTTAAAAAAAAAATACAGAGTAGGTAATGTTCATTCATCAGAAATATGGTTCAGCCAATACCAAAGAGGCTTTGACTGAGTTCTCTTGACCTGTATGATTGACCCTGGTAGTGGGTTATCTATCTGTTGAGCCGCCATCCTACTTCTAGTTGGGTTACCTGTTTTCTTCCTGGTGTGATTCTCTCCCCTAACTGAAACTTTTCTAGGTAATGTACCAAGCCATCTTGGCTGTGCCTCTGGTTGCAGTACTGTGACTGTATGTCCCTCCTCCCCATACTTAGTTGCTCTGCTCAGCTCACCATCTTGCTTGACTGAGAACCAGACTTCCCTGGGGTGGGAGGTAAGGGGTGATGCCACTGTAATGAGTGGGTTCTGTCTTCTTTGCAATTGCCTTAACCTTTAAAGAGTCTGTGCTTGGCAGTAAACACTTCAGGAACCTTACACAGCTGGGTACTGGACCTCCTGGCTATAAGGGGCTATGATAAGTCTCCCAGCTGAGATTTGAGGGGAATCCTGCTGGGTCAGAGAAATAGATGAACCTCCAAGACAGTGGCAGTTATCTGCCCAGCTTTGCCTCCAAACAAAAGCCATTTGTCTATAACATAACATGTTGAAAGGATGTGACCTATTCCAGTCTGGTGTTATATTTGGGAATCAAAGTTAAAATAACAGCTCTTCCAGTTAGCATGATTCAGCTCAATTTTATCTCTTGATGCTTTGTGCAGCCAGCTTTCCTCTATTGGATGAAAGACAATATGAATAAGTTGAAAGGGGCCTCTGCCTTCTCCATCCCTTCCCATCTTCCCAGGAACTGCCTCACCTACTGGAACCTGAGGTAGCTGGGGTTTATCACACTCAAGAGGTCAGGAATTCTGTTTTCCAACTTCCCTAGAACACCCCAAAGTCATGAACGCATATTGTTGAATGACATTGATGATTTGACACATTCTTAGGGGAGCAATAGAGCATGCATTTCCATCCTAGATAAGGACTTCCCACTTCCTACACCTGCCTTTGACCTTTAATAATGATTGTATTACATTTTTCCCTAACCTTTTGTTGATGTGGTTCAATTTCTTTTTCTCAGTCATGAAAATATTTATTATTTATTTATTTATTACTTGTAAGTCACCAGCTGCCAAGTATCCACATTAGGCTGATGGAGACTTTGAGAGGACTGCTTTTCTGTTCCCCCTCCCCCAGAAGAGAAGGCTGGTTGGTTGGTGGAGGCCACCTCTCTTCCCACATGCTGTTTTCCCTCACAGTGGCTTGCTTTGGGGGAGGGGAGGGCTTCTACCAGCTGATTCCCGTGTTGTACACTAGATGGCTAGACATTTTTGTATATTAGTATGTTTTAAGTTATTGATTTGTTTTATATGAAATAATTTATTTTTCAGGTACCTTTTTTTTTTTCATTTTAACTTTGTTTTTACATGGGTTTGTTTTCAATAAAGTCTGACACTGCTGTCCAAAGTCAACAATAAAGTGAATCCCATTGTGTTCTTTTGAGGATGTTTATGTAACTAGCCTTTAAAAGTAATTTTCAGAAAAGGTAGGGACAAAGCCCTTACCTGTTTCCCTTCTCCCAGTTTGCCTTTTTCCCCACTACTTTAAATCCTTGTGAATAAATGTTCTTCAGTGTTTTAGGAAGAAGAAGCAAACCTAGATTTTGATAATCCAGAAGATTTCAGATTAATGAAGCTTTGAAAGAACCATTTTTCGAAATTTTAGTGACGTGTGAATATTTTTTGTCAATGGCTTTCTCAAAGAGAATGAAACTTTTGCACCATTTTCAGAGTTTTTATAGAGATGCCAAATTGATATATTTACATGTAATGGAAACATGAAAAAAGTTTTATTAAACAATTGTTCATAGCTGTGTAGACATTTTAATTCAGTTTCCAAGGCTCTTCAAAAGCGTATTTTGGAGGTATGGGGCGTTAACTGATGATTCCAAATGAAATCAGTTTGTCCGAATACTCAGTTCTTCGCAGGTGTCAGGTTTGTGTTAAACACTGTATGTTACCAGTGACTGGAATTCTGTGATATTTTGGTAATAAATGAAGTGGGATCATTGAGATGCGACGGTGTAGGGGTGATCGTGTGTGACTTGTCAGCATTCCAAAGCTGGATAAAGTGCCAGGTGACTTCTTCCCTTCGTGAGACAGGACCAGGCCACAGCCTTGACCTAGCAGAGAGGGAGCCCATGGACACCCCAGGTATGATGTGTATCTGTCTCTTCGTCACCCTCTCATTTCTACCCAGGTGTTTCTTCCTCATGAGGAACCCCAGGGCCCTGATGGTCAATACCTCTTCCCCGTACTTTTGGATTGAACATGGCCACAATTGAGCCATGGGATGGAGTGGATTCGGTTTCCTTTGGGGACAGGAAAGCAAGTAGCAAGTGTAACTCTCCATCTTACTATGTGATTGGGAACACAGACTCTCATGTGGGTTGGAGATGTGGCTCTTTGGATAGAGTGTCTAGAATGCAGTAAGATCTGACCTCTGGATTGGTGCCACAAAAAGCAAGTCTGGTAGTGTGTAGCTGTAATCCAAATACTTGAGAAGCAGAGACAGGAAGACCAGTAGCACAAGGTCAACCTTGACTACATAACAGATTTAAGGCCAGGCTGGGATATGAGAGACCTTATTACCTCCAAGCCCTCCAGAGTTTGGGGGTGGGTACTGCTTTCTGGAGTTAAGGATCTAAAGTCTAGAAAAGAAATTGTAGCCAGGTGGTGGTTATGCATGCTGTTAATCCCAGCACTCAGTATGGAGGGGGGAGCAGAGGCAAGAGGATCTCTGGAAGTTTGAGACCATCCTGGTCTACAAAGCAAAATCCAGGATAGCCAGGGTTGTTGCACAGAGAAACCCTGTCTCAAAAAAAAACAAAAATTGTATCTTGGAGAACTGGGAAGAAGACTCAGAGAAGCCTGTTGAAGACCCTCCCCAGTTGAACAAACTCGTGTGGAGTGTTATGTGGGAAGCTTGTTTGGTGGAGTACACATGGAGGTTGTTTCTTGCCGGGGCAGGCCTCCTGGAGACAGACCTTGTGGGTTAACAGTGTGAACTGAATACTCCAAGTGGTTGGCTACAGGCAAGTGTAGAAGGGCTGGACTAGGGGGATGAGACCCAAGTTCACCCAAAGGGAAATGCCACAACCACCAAGGGACTGAAGGCCTCAAGAAAAAACTCAGATACACATAAAAAGCATGGCTACATTCAGGAAGGCTGCAGGGTTGTCACGCACAGGGGACTTGGTTAGATAAACAGAATGCATGGGCTCAAAGAAGATGCTAGGGCACCTGAGAATAAGTACCTCTGCAGTTCAAAACTTGAGTTCCAAAACTCAAGGAAGAGGACTTTCTGAGCTGGTGAGACGACAGTGTGTAAAGGTGCTTGCTAAGACTGGTAACCTGAGCTCAATTCCTAGGATCCACATGGAAGGAAAACCCACTCCCATAAATTGGCCTCTGCTCCCATGAAAGACATGCTCATACACAATTGAGTTAAAAAAAAAAAAAAAAAGCCAGGCATTGTTCTAAGACATCCAGGGTTACATAGACATGTATTAAAAGGCTGGAGGAAGAGGCCAGTCTGGTCTATATAGTTCTAGGCCAACCAGGGTTACTTAGTAATACTTTGTCTTCGTTCTGGTTGCTGGGCGGTGGTGGCGCACGCCTTTAATCCCAGCACTTGGGAGGCAGAGGCAGGCGGATCTCTGTGAGTTCGAGACCAGCCTGGTCTACAAGAGCTAGTTTCAGGACAGGCTTCAAAACCACAGAGAAACCCTGTCTCGGAATATATATATATATATATATGGAGATAGATAGATGGATGGATGGATGAGAGGGGGGGGGAGTCCACATACCTAGTAAGCAGGAAGGAAACACAAATGGTCAGTTGAAGATATCCAGAGATACAGAAACAGATAATTTATGAATTAGGTTCTCCTTCCACCACGTGGGTCCCAGGGACTGAGCCCTGAGATTGAACTCAGGTGGCCTTCCTGCACTGCCACACATTTTTCTTGCCTGTTCCATGCTGAGATGAACCCAAGACTTCCTGCCCTGTACCAATATGTCACTACATCCCCAACCTGTTTTCTATTTCTTTGTAACCAATTACCATGTCTTTAGTGGCTCAAAACAACACCCATTTATCATTGCCGAATTCTGTGAGAAGTCTGGCTGGGTGCTGGGTTCAGCAGCACCTACGGTAAACTTAGAACAAGAATGGGGAGAGGTTAGCATGGTCCCTGCTCCAGAATGAAACAGTTCAAAAGACTAATATAATTTAACCCAAAGTGAATGCAGCATTTGATATATTGTAAACAGTTTTTTTTCAATTTCATAGATTATTTTTGGTGTTAGAAGTGTTTTACCTTTAAAAAAAAAGTGTTTTACCTGTATCTTTGTGCCAAATGAATTCCCAGTGCCCATGGAGTCTAGAAGAGAGTGTCAGATCTCTTGCGACTGGAGTTAAAGATGATTGTGAGTGCTGGGAACTGAACCCAAGCCTACTACAAGACCAAGTGCCCTTGAACCTTTAATCCATCTCTTCTGCCCAGTAAGCCTAAATTGTTCCAGCAAGATGACTGAGTGGGTAAAAGTACTTGATGCCAAGCCTCCTGACCTTAGTTCAATCCCCGGGAGGCATGTAAAGAATGAACCAACCCTGTAAATTGTCATCTGACTTCCACTCACAGAGAATGCTTTTTAAAATGGTTTTTAGATTTATTTGTGTGCACTTTGCCTGCAGGTGTCTAAGGGGGTCAGAAGAGAGTGTCAAATTCCCCTGGGCCTGAAGTTACAATGGCAAACTGCTTTGTGGGTGCTGGGAATGGGACTTATTTCCACTGATCCATATCCCCAACCCTAGTTTGTTTGTTTGTTTGTTTGTTTGTTT
>NW_004949113.1:407514-408616 GCF_000317375.1 Microtus ochrogaster
TCTGTAAGACCAGGCTGGTCTCGAACTCACAGAGATCCGCCTGCCTCTGCCTCCCAAGTGCTGGGATTAAAGGCGTGCGCCACCATCGCCCGGCTCCAACCCTAGTTTTAAAAGTATAATGGGAATAATAATATTAAGTACCTCATGGGATTATTGCAATGCCCAGAGAGGTCAGCCAGCTGTGATGACATGTGAGGACATGAATGAATGGGAGAGTCTGGGAGCCCACTGATTAGTTTCCCTGCTGATGGAACAAGTATAGCTTCACACAACACAATTCTGGGCTGGCAAGATGTCTGAGTGGGTAAAAGTACCTGCTACCAAGCATGACAACCTGAGTCCCAGAACCCACATGGTAGAAGAAAGCCGGCTCCACAAGGCTGCCCACTGATCTCCACACACTTATTTACAATGCGGCACTCAAGAGGCTAAGATGGTTTGATGAGTGGTCATTAAATTGTTCTTGCAGTTTTGAAATTATGCAAAGCCAAGGTGGGCCTCACATCTGTAATTGCAGTACTTTGGAGGCTGAGGCAGAGGTATAGCTTCAAGTTTAAGCCCAGCCTGGACTAATAACAAGTTCTCTAAGTCTCTAACTTATAAATAATACATACATATATGAAATGGCTCAGGACAAAAGGCACAAGCAAGCAAACCTTGACCACCTGGGTTGTCCTCTGATCCTCTACAGGTGCACTGAGGGAAACATTTGCCTTTTACACAATGAAGGCACGGGGGGAGGGGGCTAAATAAATGTAAGAGAAATTTTAAATAGGTGTTAGGATTTGGAGGTGGAGTTCAGTCAGTAGCATGTTCATCTGACATACATGAAGCCCTGGGTTCCATTGGTCTTAGTGGTGTAAACCTATAAACCCAGTACCCAAGAGGTAGAGGCAAGATGGTCCAAGTTCAAGGTCATCCTCTTATATATTGAAAGGCCAATCTGGGCTACCTAAGGCAGAGGCAAGCACAAACTTAAAAGTTGAGGGCTGGAGAGATGGCTTAAAGGGTAAGAGCATTGCCTGCTCTTCCAAAGGTCCTGAGTTCAATTCCCAGCAACCACATGGTGGCTCACAACCATCTGTAATGAGGTCTGGTGCCC
>NW_004949113.1:408716-409441 GCF_000317375.1 Microtus ochrogaster
AAAAACTTGAGGGGGAAATGTTGTGCATGGTGGACCGTGCCTTTAACCCCCATACTAGGGGATTTCTAGACACCCTGGTCTACAAAGTGAGTTCCAAGCCAGGCAGGGCTACACTGCTACACCATCTGACTTTGTTTCTAAAACAAAAATGTTGAGTAAAAAGGTATGGCACCCACACACTCCTCTCTCTGGTTCCCCAGCTGTCACCATCATCCTCTAAAGATCTGTATTCACTTTCCCTCTTCCCTCGCATTGCTGTTTTGATTCAATCAGTGACTCTTCAGATAAGCCCCAAAGCACCTGACTTGTAGTAGTTGCTATTTCCTGTAATGTAAACACACCCACCTTAGCTGGTGTCGCTATTGACAGGGCATCATCAAAGCTGGCATTGGTAAGAGATGGGCAGTACACAGTATAGAACTTCGAACATGCAGGTACAATATGTGGAGCCTTGGCTGCATAACAAATTCAAGGCCAATCTGAGCTGCAGGAGATCTTGCTTCACAGAGAAAGGGAGGGATGGAGAGGGGTGGAGAAAAGAAGCAATGCAATAGACTGATGAAAATGCATCTTGCATTGTTAAGCATCTTTATCAATGGAATGCACCTGAGGGGAGGTGGTCAAGAACTTTTGGTTGTTGTTCCAGAAGACCTGAGTTCAGTTTCCAATTTCCACATCAGGTGACTTCTGCATTCATGTTACAGACACACACATTAAAAAAGAAA
>NW_004949113.1:409606-418187 GCF_000317375.1 Microtus ochrogaster
AAAAAAAAAAAAAAGAAAGAAAGAAAGAACAAACATAGATGCCGTGAAAGTGTCATTTACTTGGCCTCTGAAAGCAAAGCTAAGAAGCTTGTGTATCGGGTCTGAAGAGATGGTTCAGCAGTTAAGAGCACTGGCTGCTCTTCTGGAGGTCCTGCGTTCAATTCCCAGCAACTACATGATTCCTCACAACAGATGGAATCTGATGCCCTCTTCTGATATAAAGGCATACATGCACAAAGCACGCATAAAGAAGAAGAAGGAAGGAAGGAAAAGAAAACTCCACCATTTCTTTGGGTTGGAGAGATTGCTTAGTGGTCAAAAGCACTAATTGCTCTTTCAGAGGACTCAGGTTCAATTCCTGGCACTCACAGGGCGGCTCACAGCTGCCTGTAACTCTTCAGGACTCTTCGGGTACTGCATGCACATGTTGCCTAGATATGCATGCAGGCAAAACACCCATCTACATAATAAATTTTTTGAAAAGAGCTTGTGTGGCAAGTTGCACCCAGGTAGTAATAACTTGGATGATGAGGCAAGAAGGTTGATGAGCCTGAGGCCTGCCTGGAGTTCATAGTAAGGTCCTATCTCATGAACAAAAAAAAAAAAAAAAAAAAACCAAAAACCCTGCAATCAAGGAAGGAGGAAAACGATATATGAAGTTCTGTGAGCCTTGATGGGAGTGGGAAATGGAATCTCATTTGTGGTCTGTTGTTTTTTGTAACCCATGACTATGTCAACAACCTCAAGGGCAAAATAATGAATGAAGTGAGGCCTTGCTGTATGTTAATTTTGTGTTAATGTAATCCATTTGTCCCTGTAACTCATCATTAAATATCAGCTATGTTTGAAAGCTGCCTTCAGAATTGTGGAACATTTGCCTTTTGACTCAAGAGTTAGCACAAGCTGGATCCAGACCCCTTATGTGAAATGAAATCTCAACACAGTGACGTCTGACATCTATCTCACTATCCAACCCAAACCCTATTGGTTCATCTCCCCAGGCACTTCTTTGTGTTTTGTTTGTTTGTTTTTGATACAGGGTTTCTCTGTGTAGCCCTGGTTGTCCTAGAACTTGCCTTGTATATCAGGCTAGCCCAAAATTCACGGAGATCTGCCTGTCTCTATCTCCTGAGTGCCGGGATTAAAGGCATGCACCACCATACCTGGCTGTCACTTCTTTTTCTTTCTTTCTTTTTATGGAGGGGGAGAATTTGTGTACTTGTGCATACAAGTGCACATGCGTGAGTGTGTGTGAACATGTTGAGGTCAGCGGTCAATGTTGATGTTTTCTCAGTTGCTTTTCACCTCTGTCTAAAACTTGTTTATTTGTCATTTGTGTGTATGTATAAGTGAATGCCATGTATGTGCCTTGCATGTTCCCACAGAGGCCAGTAAAGGGTGGCAGATCCCTAGGAACACAGCTGTGGGCCACCTGATATGGGTGCTGGGGATCCAACTCAGGTCTTCTGGAAGAGCACGTGCTTGTCGTCTCTCCAGGCCTTCACTTTGTATTTTCCACAGTTCAGCTGTGCTGGCAGGCCAGCAAGCCCCAGGGATCCTGCTGTTTTCACTTCCCAGTGTGGTTTTTACATTGGTGCTGGGTATCTGACGTCAGATCCTCATACTTTCAGGCCAACTACTTATAAATGTAGCCATCTCCCCAAGGACTCTAAACTGCCAAAGCAAAGGCAACAGCTATAGTTCTCACCTGGCCTTGGTAAATATCTGCCTTTTTCAAGATTTTCCAGGTACCCTTTCAGTCCATTGAACAGTCTTGTCTGGTCTCCTGGCGTTCTTCTATTTTGTGGCCTTTTTTCCCCCTTTTATTTGTTCTGTTAGTTTTTTGAGACAGTGTTACATGTATCCCAGGCTAGCTATATTTAGCCAATTTTCTATTACTATGACTAAAGGCAACTTATAAGAAAAAGTGTTTAATTGGGCTTATGGTTCCAAAGGGTTAGAGTCCATGAAGGCATGATAGCAGGAATAGCTGGGAGCTTACATCTTGAACTACAAGCCAGAGACAGAGCACACTGGAGATGGAAGGCTTTGAAGCCTCAAGCCCCTAGTGACACCTCCAACAAGACCGCACTTCCTGATTCTCCCTCAAATAAGTTCACTAACTAGGGGCTACATATTCAAACATGTGAGTCAGGGCTAGAGAGATGGCTCAGCAGTTAATAGCACTGGCTGCTTTTGCAAAGAGCCCAGGTTCAATTTCCTGCATCCACATGGCAGCTCACAACTGTCTATAACTCTAGTTCTAGAGGAACTGATACCTCTTCTGACCTCTGGCACCAGGCATGAACAGACATACAGGCAGTAAACCGTTCACACATATCCAGCACTCAGAAGGCAGAGGCAGGCAGATCTCTGTGAGTGTGAGGCCAGCCTGGTCTACAAGAGCTAGTTCCAGGACAAGCTCCAAAAACTATAGAAAAACCCTGTCTCAAAAAAAAACGAAAGCATAAACAAAAAACATTCATACACATAAAAGGACAAAAATAAACACGAGCCTATGGGAGCCATTCCCATTTAGACTACCATACTAGCCTTGAACTATCTGTGATGAGAAAGGCCTTTAACTCCCGCCCTAGCCTTTTAAAGTGCTGGGGTAACAGGCATACACCACCATACCCATCTCTCTTCTTCCGATTTGAGTTCTCCATTGACATACTTGCCCTGGGTTTCTTTGCCAACTCTCTAGTTTCAAGCATAACTGAGCTGCTGTATTTTGATCAGGGAATGGAAGTCCATGTCTGTAGTCCCTTCACTGGGGAAAGTGAGGCAGGAGAATGATGAATTTTAAGTCCTCCTGGGCTACATAGATCCAGCTTTCTTAGCCTCTTCCCAATCTCCCTACAGAAGCTGTTTTTCTAACCTACACCTCAACAAACTTGTGTCCTGTGCTTGTCCAGTCTGACACTGGAATGAAACTATGCTAGCTAGTGTTTTGCCAACTTGACACAAGCCACTGTTATCTGGGGAGAGAGAATCTCAATTGAGAAAATACCTCAATCAAACTTGCCTACAGGGAAGTCTCTAGGTGACTTGGTGACTGATAAGGGAGGGCCCAATACACTGTCGGTGGTGCCACACTTAGGCAGGTGATTCTAGGTTGTACAAAGAAGAAAGCTGAATGAGCTTTGAGGAGTGAGCCAGTAATCAATGTTCCGCCATAGTCTGATTCAATTCCTACCTCCAGGTTCCTGCCTTGAGCTGCTGTTCCGACTTCCTCATGATGCAGTGTGACCTAAGAACTGTAAAATGAAATAAACATTTCACGTTGCTTTTGGCCAGTGCTTTATCATAGCAATGGGACGCAAACTAGGACAAAGGATTTCACACAAAATCAGAGTAGAAGCCGTTTCCACTACTTTCCCTTGGAAGTGGAGCTCCCGAGAGACAAGTCTATATAGTCACAAAGGCGGAATGCATGTTCCCTAGTGTCCACCTGCCCCCTTTTTGTTTACTTTTCAATAAAAGTAAATTCAGTAATAGAGCTGGCAATATGGCTTGGTTTTTGTTTGTTTTGTTTTGTTTTTTTTCGTTTTTCGAGACAGGGTTTCTCTGTAGCTTTTGGAGCCTGTCCTGGAACTCGCTCTGTAGAGTAGGCTGGCCTTGAACTCCCAGAGAGCTGCTGTTTCTGCACCGGGAGAGTTGGGATTAAAGGTGTGCCGTCACCACCTCCTGGCAAGTTTTTTTTTTTTTTTTTAAGAAGAGTTCGGTCTTTGCTGATTCGCATTAAGGAATGCTACACAGCTGGGCGTGGTGGTGAAAGCCCGTCTTTTTAAAGAATTCTTAAGGTATATGAGTCTTTTGCTCGCTGTGCTACAGAAGACCCTCAAAAAAAAAAAAATCCATCATTGAGGTATCTCTTAGGCTATCCGAAGCCTGTACTGAATCCTCTCCAATAGGCTTCGCCTTCTTGTAGTATTCTTAATTTTATGTATATAGGTAGGTGTTTTGCTGGCCTGTACGTCTACTCAACCACGTGTCTGGCTGGTGCCCTTGGAGGGCGATCTCCTGGAACTGGGGTTACAGGTGGTTGTAAGAACTACCATGTGGGTGCTGAGAATTGAGCCCAAATCCTCTGCCCTTTCGTTAGTTGTAGGCTACCACAGATGGTCTCTCAAAAGTGCCTTCCTCCCCGAGCCTCAAGCAGAGGCTAACTTCTCCGAACTCATCCTCGGCCCCTCCCACGCTGGGTCACGGGTCACAGAGTGCGAGGTGTTGCGACTTGGACCGCCCCTAAGCAGGTCCCTTCTCAGGCCCCACCCCGTCACAGAGGACCAATCAGAGGCTGCTTTCTCTTCTTCCCTTCCCCGCCCCCCCAACCCCGTTCAGTCCGGATTTTCCCAGGCTCGTGCTTCTAGAGACCGTCGCAGCTGCTGACGCGATCGAGGCGCGACGCGGAAAGGTCACACGGGCTCTTCCAACATGGCGGCGGCAGCTCTGCGGGGCGGCTGGTGCCGCTGTCCGCGGGTGAGCAGACGCGTGGGGCTGGGAGGGCAGAATTAAGGGGTTTGGACGCTCGGCTTTCGAGACCTCCTTCTCTTCAATCCATATTCCTTCGTGGCTTTCCCTTTGGGTTCCACGGCTGGCTTGGGTTGGGTCATTGGGTCAGCCGCTGCTTGAGCAGAGAGCACACGTAGGAGGCCTGAGGGCGGGAACCGATTCCCCACCCCTTCCCCGGCATCGAGCCGCAGTACCCTGAGCTGCCCGGGAACGTGTAAACCTCTCACTCATCTGTGGATCTGATTCCACGTGCACGAGGGAGTCTCTGGCTAGGGAGGTTGTGCCCCGTAAGAAAATATAGCCAGATGGAAGTTTTTTTTTTCTTTAAAGTGACAGTCGCAGTTCCCATTGGAATGTCAAATTCTTTGCGGAGAGTGTTTCCTGAATCACCACTCCAAACGCTCAGCGTGGAAGTGCGGGAGATAATTCTTGCCTGGATAAGACCTAGGACTCTTGGCTTAGGTCAATGGCCTTTCATGCACACTCAAGAATATAGTTTTTTATACTGCTGTTGGTTGGCCCTGTTTCATTAGGGTAAAGATTCTGAAGCTCAGAAAGGTTAAGCAACCTTACCATAGCTAGTGGATGCCTGATATTGTATAAAACCCAGATCAGTATGAATCTACCGCTAACTGTTGAGAGGAAGGAAAATGTAAAACAGGTTATTTACACTCCCAAGAGCTCTACCTTCCATAACTATAGGCATACTGGTATGTGTGCGCGTTTGGACCTTAAGAGCTTGTTTGGAGCATCTCCCTGGAGAGCACAGCTACAGGTATATATACTTAAGCAAAGAAAGGTCATCCACCTTGACTAAGTGTGCAGCTTCAGGAAGAACACATATGGAAAAGGAGACTAGCCAGCCAGATCATGTGAACAAACCCTAACAGTTAGTGGGGGTGACAGTGATGGTGCCCGATCTCCTTCACTTCTGAATCTCTCTGTAAGTTTGGGATGTTGCTAGTGCTTATCCAGCTGGGAAGAAATGAAGAAAAATGCGTAAAGTGAAAAGTGGCGCTAGTAGGTCATTCAGTTTCAGTACACCCGTGCCGGACTCAGCTGCACAACAGCTACAAGTTCAGTTGGGAGAATGGCCTTTTCTCATGATGTTACCTAGTTCTTTGCCCAGAGGGCATTTAGAACGTTTGACCGGGACATTACAAGTTTATTCCATTATTTTCCCTGGGCCAAGAACTTACTGGTTTGTCTCTGGAAGTTCATGTCTGTAGTTGGAGATCAGCAAAAGTGGTGTGGGCTTACCTAAAGATCATGTTTCACGCTGCATGCCTACCACTCTCGTTGGCTTCCTGGCCCCATGTTCTCCTGAGTTCCAGAGGTGGGAATAGGTCCTGGAGGTACAGATGCAGCATTTTCTCTTTCTGCCCAGCTCTACTTACTACTCAGATTTTAAGATTTCCTATTCCCTTACAACAGGTGTGAAGTCAAGGTCAGCAAATGACTCAGAGTTGACCTTCAGAGTCACCCACTTTTCTGAATGGATCTCTCTCTTTTCTTAACCAATTAGAGGTGCCTAGGCAAAGGAGTCCAAATTCTCTCCAGCCACAACCTACCCCATGGTTCAAGCTACCAGATAAGCCGGCCAGGAGGAAAGCTGACACTGGTGAGTGACCCAGTAGAGGGCTGGGGGGAAACCATGCCAGCACAGTCACTTTGGGGAGTGTTCTGTGTTCAGGGACTTCAGAGGTACGGAGAGCAACAATCAGACCTTGTTTTTGGGTGTCCTGGGATACTCTTGGTCAGCCTCCTGTTTTATTTTTCCAGCAACGAGACACTCTTACCTCAGGGAATTATTATGCATACAGTTAGCTCTGATGGCTAGAAAAGGCATCCTGCATCAGTTTACCTCTCTGGCTTTTATCTGTGGCTTCCTCACCAAGCGTGGTTATTTTAAGTATTGGACAAGAGTCACTCCATCATTCCTTGGGTCTCATTGTGTCCTGGTCACTACTTCTGTTAGTGTGTCATGACTGAGTGAGGCAGGAAGCCTCAAATATGCATGCTGCCTACAGCCTCTCCTCAGCTTCTTCCTGATCCTGTCCTGCAGGCATTCTAGGAGCGAGACAGATCCCAGAGATTCCTTCCTCACTGCTGCTCTCCCGTTGTGGCTTGACAAGAGCCAGGGAGGCAGTTAACCTTCAACTACTGGGCAAGCAAAACAAGCATCAGCCACACATCAGCTACATGACATTCTGTTCATTCTTCCTTAAACTGTTGTTTTTACAGATGGGAGTTCACGTAGCCCAGGCTGGCCTGTGTGCAGCTGAGAATCACCTTGAACTCGTTGATCCTCTTGCTTCCACCTCCTGAGTGCTGCAGTCACAGGTCTGCACCGCCATGGCCTTGCTTTGGTGTCTTGCTTTTGACAGGCTCTATCTTTTAGAGCTGTTTTAGCTTTACAGAAAAATTAAACGGGGCTGGGACCGTGGCTCAGTTGCTAAAATGCTTCCCAGACGTGTATAAACAGTACAGCATACACTACAAATAGCGATGCACAATTGTCATTCCAGCATTCTGGGGGCTGGTGGACCAGGAGTTCTTGGTTATCCTTAGGTACTTAGCAAGTTAGAGGCTAATCTAGGCTACATAAGATCCTGTAAATAGTAAATAGACTGACCAGGCTTTATGTTACTTGCTTTTAATCCTAGCCCTCAGGTGACAAAGGCTTGTCAGATCTCGGTAAATTCTACGGTATCCTGGTCAACTCCACGTAGAGAGTTCCAGCCTAGCCAATACTATATAATGAAACCATCTCAAACTAGCTACATAACAAAACTATGCCTCCAAAAAACCCAAAATTAACTAATAAAAAATTAACAAAAGTACAGAGGGTTCTCTCTAGCCAGTTTTCCCCTTTCCTGCTCACAGGTCCCAGTTAGTCATATTTCCCATTCTGGGTAACATTGTTACAGCTGATAAACCAGAGTGGATACATTGTTAAGATCTGAAATCTGCTTGCATTCAGGTTCATTTCTGTGTTACTTACGCATTCTGAGAGGGTATAACAAGTGGGTGAGGATTTGTCTCTATCATTGTAGAGAAATACAGTACAGTTCCACTAATCAGGCATGGTGGTGCACATCTGTAATCCTAGCCCTTGAGAGGTGGAGGCAAGAACATCAGAAGTTCAACTACTTGAACATAACAAGTTCAAGACCAACTCCCAGACCCTATCTCAAAGCATAAGAGTGAGAACAGGGGCCAGCGAGATGACTCAGTGGATAAAAGTGCTTGCTATACAAGCCTCCAGACTTGAGTTCGGCCCTGTAACCCGTTCACACGTTTTCCTCTGATTCCCACATGAAGCCATGGTACTGTGTATACTTAACCATAATCTTCAAACAGCTTCACTGCCCTAAATGATCCTCTGGACTCCCCTTGTTCGTTCGTCCTTCCCTTAGACTGCTGTCAACCATTAGTATTTTTACTGTCTCCATAGTTTTGCCATTTTCAGAATGTCATACTGTTGACTCACTGTTTATGGTCTTTTCAGACAGCCACATCTGAGCTGGTTAGTTGTAAGTTCGCAAGAGTACCTCCAACCAGGGAATGCACTTACAGCCAAGGAACCACAGAAGAAACCGTGTTCACTGGCTCTCTTAGACCAGTGCTTAGCCAGGCTTGTTATACAATTCAGGACTCCCTCCCTGCCCAGGGAATGGCACCATCTACTGTGGGCTGGACTATCCTACATTAATTGTCAATCAAGACAACCCCTGCCTCTCCAAACAGACCAATCTGATCTGGACAGCCCCTTAGTTGAGACTCGTTTTTCCGGTGATTCAAGTTAACAGCTAACTACACTGATAGCATTTGACTCAATGTAAATTATAGATTTTTTTTTTTGTTTTTTTTGTTTTTTTTTTTGTTTTTTGAGACAGGGTTTCTCTGCGGCTTTGGAGCCTGTCCTGGAACTAGCTCTGTAGACCAGGCTGGTCTCGAACTCGCAGAGATACGCCTGCCTCTGCCTCCCAAGTGCTAGGATTAAAGGCGTGCGCCACCGTCGCCCGGCAATTATAGATATTTTTGGGTTTTGTTTTGTTTT